>NC_057801.1:334983521-335198186 GCF_018294505.1 Triticum aestivum
TTAGGCGAGTACTGGACTGCAGCTAAGCCCCCGAGTGGGAGGCTGGCTCACCACTCGGTAGGATTTTTTAAACTTAGGCGAGTACTGGACTACAGCTAAGCCCCCGAGTGGGAGGATTGCTCTCCACTTGGTGGGACTTTCAAATACTTAGGCGAGTACTGGACTGCAGCTAAGCCCTCGAGTGGGAGGCTGGCTCACCACTCGGTAGGATTTTTTAAACTTAGGCGAGTACTAGGACTGCAGCTAAGCCCCTGAGTGGGAGGCTGGCTCACTACTTGGTAGGATTTTCAAGTACTTAGGTGAAATGGATTTGCAGCTAAGCCCCCGAGTGGGAGGCTGGTTCACCACTCGATAGGGATTTTTTTACAAACTTAGGCGAAACGGATTCGCAGCTAAGCCACCCACTGGGGGATTTCTCACGTAAACAAAAGTAACAACAATCACTCGGAAAATTATAACACTCTTGCCTTTGATAAACAAACTATAGAGGTACTCTTTATTACATCTCATCCGAGTGAGTACTTAAGTATAAAAGGGGTGGAGCAGCTCCGCGTTCTAAGCTCGTGGCTCGTCAATCTGGCGATCGACATTGTAAAGACGGTACGCTCCATTGTGGAGAACCTTGGTGACGATGAAGGGGCCTTCCCAAGTAGGAGCGAGCTTGTGCGGCTTCTGTTGATCCACTCGGAGGACCAAGTCTCCTTCTTGGAAGGCTCGACTCTTCACGTTTCTGGCATGGAATCGACGCAAGTCCTGCTGATAGATAGTCGATCGGATCATGGCCATCTCTCTTTCTTCTTCTAGAAGGTCGACTGCGTCCTGTCGGGCTTGTTCTGCTTCATTTTCAGTGTAGAGCTCGACTCGGGGTGCATTGTGAAGCAGGTCACTCGGCAAGACTGCTTCAGCTCCATAAACCAGGAAGAATGGGGTTCTCCCAGTCGACCGATTAGGAGTGGTCCTCAATCCCCAAAGAACCGACAAAAGTTCGTTGACCCATGCGCTTGCTGCGTGCTTGAGATCGCGCATCAGTCGGGGTTCCAGTCCTTTGAGAATTAGACCATTTTCCCGTTCAGCTTGTCCATTCGACTGGGGGTGAGCGACTGAAGCGTAGTCGACTCTTGTGCCTTGAGAGGCGCAAAAAGCTTTGAATTCGTCGGAATCGAAGTTTGATCCATTATCAGTGATGATGCTGTGCGGAACTCCATATCTGAATGTCAACTCTCTGATGAAGCTGATTGCAGTACCAGCATCAAGATTCTTGATAGGCTTAGCTTCAATCCATTTAGTAAACTTGTCGACTGCCACTAGCAAGTGAGTGAAGCCGCTCTTGCCAGTTCTCAGTGGTCCAACCATATCCAACCCCCAAACAACGAAGGGCCAGACGAGTGGAATGGTCTTCAAGGCTGAGGCGGGTTTGTGCGATAGATTGGAATAGAACTGACATCCTTCACACTTGTCGACTATTTCCTTTGCCATTTCATTTGCTCTTGGCCAGTAAAATCCCGCTCGGTATGCTTTAGCCACAATGGTCCGAGAGGATGCATGATGACCACAGGTCCCCGAGTGGACATCGTCAAGGATTATCCGACCTTCTTCTGGTGTTATACATTTCTGACCGACTCCAGTCGCGCTTTCTGTGTATAACTGTCCCTTTATCACGGTAAAGGCTTTGGATCGACGGACGATCTGTCGAGCCTCTTCTTCATTCTCTGGGAGCTCTTTCTTTAGGATATACGCGATGTACGGCTCTGTCCAGTCGGGAGTGATGACCAAAACTTCCATGATCAGGTCCACCATAGCTGGAACTTCAACTTTAGTCGGATCCGTGACACTTTTTGGCTGTGGAGCTTCTTCGGTGAAAGGATCCTCTTGAACTGATGGTGTATGGATGTGTTCCAAAAACACATTACTGGGAATGGCTTCTCTCTTGGAACCTATCTTTGCCAAATCATCAGCCTCTTGAGTTTACAGTCGGGGTATATGATGGAGCTCTAACCCCTCAAATTTCTTCTCTAGCTTTCTCACTGCATTGCAGTAACCAGTCATGGCCGGACTTCTGATGTCCCACTCCTTCATCACCTGATTAACCACCAAATATGAGTCGCCATAGACCATGAGGCGACGGACGCCGAGTGAAATGGCCATACGCAACCCATACAAAAGTGCTTCGTATTCTGCTTCGTTACTGGAGGAATCAAAGTGGATTTGGAGCACATATCTGAGCTTATCTCCTCGGGGGGAAACCAACACTACCCCAACACCGGAACCATTCAGCATCTTAGAACCATCAAAGAACATGGTCCAGTGCTCCGAGTGAACCTGAGTCGGTAGTTGCTGTTCAATCCACTCGGCGATGTAATCAGCTACTGCTTGGGACTTGATGGCTTTCTTTGCCTCAAACTTGATATCAAGGGGAAGGAGTTCAATCGCCCATTTTGCCACTCAACCAGCTGCATCCCTGTTGTGCAGAATCTCTGATAATGGGGCATCGCTGATGACTGTAATGGAATGATCAGAGAAGTAATGAGCAACCTTCTTCGTGGTCATATAAATCCCATATACAAGCTTCTGATAATGAGGGTATCTTTGCTTTGATGGGGTTAACACTTTGGAAAGATAATATACTAGGCGCTGAACTTCGAAGGCTTTTCCTTCTTCTTCCCGCTCGACCGTAAGCACTGTACTGACGACTTGTCCTGTGGCTGTAATGTAAAGCAGCAAAGGCTCTTTGCTGATTGGGGCAGCAAGCACCGGCTGGGTGGAGAGCAGCGCTTTTAGCTCTGCAAACGCTGCATCAGCTTCGGGAGTCCACTCAAACTTGTCTGACTTCTTCATCAGTCGGTAAAGAGGCAATGCCTTTTCACCGAGACGAGATATGAATCGACTTAAAGCGGCCAAGCATCCAGTAAGCTTCTGGACGTCGTGCACACGCACATGGCGTTTCATTCGGAGTATAGTGCCAACTTTTTCTGGGTTGGCGTTGATTCCTTGTTCGGAAACGAGAAAACTAAGCAACTTTCCACCAGGAACTCCGAATGTGAACTTTGATGGATTAAGCTTGATATCATACCTCCTGAGGTTGGCAAATGTTTCAGCAAGGTCAGTCAACAGGTCGGAACCCTTCCGTGATTTGACCACAATATCATCCATGTATGCTTCCACATTCTGACTGATTTGAGTGAGCAAACACTTCTGAATCATCCTCATGAACGTGGCTCCGGCATTCTTGAGGCCGAATGGCATGGTGACATAGCAGAAGCACCCGAATGGAGTGATGAAAGTTGTTTTAATCTCGTTGGGTCCATACAGACGGATCTGATGGTAACCGGAATAGGCGTCTAAAAAAGACAGACGCTCACATCCCGCAGTTGAGTCGACTATTTGGTCGATGCAGGGAGAGGAAAATGATCTTTTAGGCAGGCCTGATTGATATGTTTGAAGTCAATGCACATACGAAGTGACTTGTCCTTCTTGGGGACCATGACAACATTGGCGAGCCACTCGGAGTGGTAAATTTCTCGGATAAACTCTACTGCTAAGAGCCGAGCCACCTCCTCGCCAATGGCCTTTCTCTTCTGGACGGCGGACCGTCGAAGATGTTCCTTGACAGGTTTTTCTTTTGAGTCGACTCGTAGACGATGCTCAGCCAGCCCCCTGGGAACACCCGGCATGTCAGCAGGCTTCCATGCGAAGATGTCCCAGTTCTCATGGAGGAACTGGATGAGCGCTTCTTCCTATTTGGAGTCGAGTGTTGTAGAGATATGAGTCAGAGCAGCACTGGGGTCGGTTGGGTGAATGTGAACCGGCTTTGTCTCACCGGACGACTGAAATGCTGACTCTATAGCGGGCTTCTTGGCTCGCAACAGATCACTCGGATCCACAGTTTTTTGGTATTCCTGCAGCTCTACCACTTCCATCTAAACATCGGCGATCTTTGAGCCTTTCTGAAAGCACTCTTCCACCTTCTTCCGATTGCCAGTAATAGTGATCACACCTTTGGGACCAAGCATCTTCATTTTGAGGTACACATAGCATGGTCGAGCCATGAAACGTGCATAAGCTGGCCCTCCCAAAATAGCGTGATAAGCACTCTGTAAATCCACAACTTCAAACGTCAACTTTTCTTTGCAGTAATTCTTGGAATGACCGAAAACCACATCAAGAGCAATTTGGCCGAGTGACTCAGCCTTCTTTCCAGGAATGACTCCATGGAAACTCATGTTGCCAGTACTGAGTCTGGACATCGGAATGCCCATCCCTTTCAACGTCTCTGCATACAATATATTCAGGACACTGCCACCATCCATCAAAACTTTAGTCAGTCGAGTGCCTTCGACGACTGGGTCGACCACCAAAGCTTGCCTCCTAGGGGTGGCTATGTGTGTCGGATGATCGGATTGGTCGAATGTGATGGCGGTCTGAGACCATTTCAGATAACTGGGTGTCACCGGAGCAACCATATTCACCTCTCGGTCGATAACTTTCAATCGACTTTTGCTTTCAACATCAGCAAAAATCATCAGGGTGGAATTGACCTGGGGATATCCATCACACTATCTTCTTTATCTTCAACTTTGTCCGACTCCTTTTCCATATCTTTGGGCTGTTTCCCCTGGAATTGCTGGATCAAGAGCCGACACTGTCGAGTGGTATGTTTCGGATAAATGAATTTACCCTCCTCATCTTTCTTCATGTGGATGTGGCACGGCGAATCCATTACGTCATTCCCCTCCTTGTCCTTTACCTTCTTAGGGTTCCAAGACCCTTTGGGCTTCCCTTTAAATTTTCCTTGAGTCACGGCCAAGGCTTCTCCAGGAGCAGCTAGCTCGGCTTTCCGCTTCTGCTTCCGACTGGAGTTCCCGCCCCCGGTTTCATGGGCAGCTGACTTGTACTTGCCACTCCGGAGCCGATCCTCTTATTCACCATTAGCATACTTGGTGGCAATCTCCATCATTCGACTCAGAGTCATGTCACGGGTTCGACCGAATTTTAGACTCAGCTCTCTGTTCTTAATGCCTTCCTTGAAGGCACAGACTGCCTGGTGATCGGATACATTCTCTACCGTGTGATGCAGTGTGATCCATCTCTGTATGTAATCTCTCAGAGTTTCATTCGACTTTTGCACACAAGACTGCAGCTCTGTCAACCCTGCTGGTCGCTTGCAAGTTCCTTCAAATGTCCTGACAAACACTCGGGCAAGATCTTCCCAAGTGTAAATGTTGCTGGGTGCTAACTGATTCAACCATGCTCTGGCTGAGCCCTCCAACATAAGAGACATATGTTTCATGGCCACCTCATCATTGCCGCCGCCAATCTGAACAGCCACTCGGTAGTCCTCAAGCCAAGTATCAGGCTTGGACTCACCAGTGAACTTACTGACTCCAGTCGCCAACCTGAAGTTGGGAGGAATCACCGCGGCCCTGATGGCTCTGCTAAAACACTCTGGTCCTGAGACGTGTACTCTACTGCTGGTGGGTACATCTCTGTCATGGCCTTCACGGTGAGCCCTATTCCGGTCGACCAAACCTTGAATGATAATGGATCTCGCATCAAAGCCTGGTTCTCTGGGGTCGACTGGAACCCTTCGCCCAACATTGTGCTGGCGTCTGTCATCTTGTTTTCGAGGAGCGTACGACCCACCCCTTGGGGGAGGAGTGGGCACTCGACGTTGATCATCGTGATCGAATCGGTCATCATACTGATCACGCCGGCCTCCACGTCCCTCACGCCTCGAGGGCGATCTTTGGCTAGGGGCCGACTGGACTATATTCGCAGCGACGGATCTGCTATGAATCCTATTCCGCGACTGCGATACAGTTGAATTTTGATCACCTGCTGCCCGGAGTAAATCTCTCATCTGTAGCAAGCCTCTGCCAGCCTCTGACTGGGAGGGCTGAATCGACTCTGCTATACGGGCTGCAGTTGCTAGATTCTGAATCGGAGTTCGATATACCTGAGTCGGTGGTGGAAAGAGTTGACGTCAACTGGAGTCTGGAACCCGTTGCCGTGCACGCTCGTCGAGTGCTCGCTGGAGGTTCTCTAGTCGAGTGCGCTCAGCCAAGTTGGCCAAACGCGCGTCCTCTAAGGCACGAGCCTCGGGGGTTTCTCCAACGATGGGAGTGTGTAACGCATCCATGTTCCGGTGGCGAAGTTCTTCCCTCTGCAGCAAAGTGAGGGGCTCAGGTTGATACTCTTTGTGAACCTACGCCGGATCGCCTCCGCCGTCGCCTTCGTTGGCGCCGGGAAAGCCAGGAGGACTGCATGGTCCATTGACCATCAGAACCTCCACCGCTGGATCACTGCTGTCGCACTCAGATGCAGTCTCTGCGGAGCCAGTCGACAGATCGAACAGGCCGTAGAGAGATTCGTCGGGCTCGATTGCCGCGACTTGGGGAGTGGACGACTGGCGGGCCACCGCGTGTCTCACCCACCGCTGAAGCCTCGACCGACCGGAGCGCTTGCGCCGGTCGGAAACAGGGAGGAAGGACGACACAGGGGTCGACCGATACTGGGTCGACGGTTGCCTTAGGAGGACACCGCGGACGCACGCGCGGAAGTGTGTCGCCCCGCGGACGGGGAGCGCGTCGACGTCGAGTGGAGCCTCCTGAAGCCAAGCGGAGTCGTCGGCGATGAACGTGAGAGCGCCGAGACGGATTTCGCGGCCCTCAACCAAAACTCCGCCTGAAACCATGATGAAGGAGACTGGAAAAAATCCCAACTTCTCCAATGAATCACTAAGACACCTGCCCCACGGTGGGCGCCAACTGTCGTGGTTCTAAGTCTGACAGTAGAATAGGGGGGTAGGAATGGAGAGGCAAGATCCTAGCTATGGAGTAGTTGTATATGCAAGATGTTTATGAGTTCAGGCCCTTCTCGGAGGAAGTAACAACCCTACGTCTCGGGGCCCGGAGGCGGTCGACTGGATTATGTGCGTATGAGTTACAGGGGTGCGAACCCTTGACACTGAGGAGGGGGGTGGCTTATATAGAGTTCGCCAGACCTCTCCGGCCCTCAGTTATGTAGGGTTTTAAGTACATTAAGATCGGGGGTTACTGGTAACGCCCCACATAAAGTGCTATGATGACCATAAAAGCTACTTAATGACCGACCGTTTGTGTTCAGACTGACTTTAGATCTCCTGGCGGTCGAGTGGTTGGATTCATGGTCGAGTGTCTTCAAGTCCGTCGAGTGGAATACTTCTGAGTCGACTGACAAGTGGTTTCTTCTAGAGATGTTCTTGGGCAGGGTGTCTTGGACAGGTCCATGACCCTACCCTAGGTACATGGCTTCATCAGCGGTCGATGTGTGGAGTAATAGTAGTAGATGCAGGAAGGAGTTGGTCTACTAATCTTGGACGTGATGCCTATATAATGATCATTGCCTGGATATCGTCATGATTATTTGAAGTTCTATCAATTGCCCAATAGTAATTGTTTTCCCACTGTTTGCTATTTTTCTTGAGAGAATCCACTAGTGAAACCTACGGCCCCCGGGTCTCTTTTCATCGTATTTGCCTTTGTGATCTATTTTCTCCTGCATTTATTTTCAGATCTACTAAACCAAAAATACAAAAATACCTTGCTGCAATTTATTTGTTCCGCGATCTATTTATCCTATCTACCACTTTTACCTCACGTTATTTGCCTATCTTGAGGCGCCGTACCCGAAAGGGATTGACAACCCCTTTAACACGTCGGGTTGCGAGTATTTGTTATTTGTGTGCAGGTGCTATTTACATGGTGTGAGGAGGTTCTCCTACTGGTTCAAGAACCTTGGTCTCATCACTGAGGGAAATACCTACCATCACTATACTGCATCATCCCTTCATCTTTGGGGAAATACCGACGTAGTTCTAGTAGACATTAGGAAGTGATGACTTGTTGTGTCATCTTGCACATCATGATCATTGAGAGTGAGCAGGAAGAGCCAGTGTTTGACATTGAACCATATTAGAGGCAGGGTCCTCTTGCCCAAGTTGATCACCAGCTGCCGGCAACCTGGGTTGCCTTCCTCAATATGCGTCAAGAGATCGGAGACCCACAGGTGCATCAAGAACTGCAGCATGATCCGGTGGAGCACCTATGGAGGCTCAAGGGCAACGCCTAGCTCGATGTGTGACGAAATACGTGTTCTTATTTGTGTTTGAATTATGAGTTTGATTCACTGGACTATTTGTTTTGTATTTATTTCTGTGATGAACTATGTGATAAAAATTAATTTTTGTTGAATTTGTGTCGAAGCATGCCAAATGTGGGCCAAATTTGGGCCAATTTGCGCCGAAAGTGGGATGAAATCGGCGGCTGGGGGGGGCAATCTTGGGTCGGCGACTGGGAACCCGAGCCCACCCACGCCAAATTTACCGCCGGTTGGCCCCCAGGCAACGCTATTTCAAGCCCTTGGGGGGACGAACGACTGGAGATGCTCTAAACATCACATATGTACAGGTTCTTTCATCGAATACCTTGTAGGCACAGAAACAAAAATGAGATTTTTGGGGGATTGAATCAAGAGAGAGAGGGGGTGGGAGGCTGCTGCTCCAAATCTGAGGGAGATGGAAGTAGAGGTGAGGGTCAGAGCTCAAGAGGAGTAGAGAAGACGAGGAGGAGGGATGAACTCACTACTGCAGAGGAGGCACCGAATGACGCACTACGTGCACCTCATGGCCATGGGGCATGGGAGGAACGTCATGAGGCAGAGCCACACGTTGGGGGTGGGGGAGGTGACGAAGATGAGACGCCGTAGGCCGCCAGAGCCTCACCGGTGACAAAGGGGAGCCCGCGCCCGAAACCCTAGCCACAACTGAGGGTCGGGAGCGTGCGGGAGGCCGTTGGTCTGAAGGGATGGGAGAAAGGAGCAGAGCGAGTGGAGGTCATTGGTCTATCACCCGTTGTCAGGACTCACCGGA
This sequence comes from Triticum aestivum, assembly GCF_018294505.1. Classification (NCBI taxonomy): domain Eukaryota; kingdom Viridiplantae; phylum Streptophyta; class Magnoliopsida; order Poales; family Poaceae; genus Triticum; species Triticum aestivum. The sequence continues at coordinate 334,992,427 of NC_057801.1, forward strand.
ATCAACCAACATGAGTGGTGGCGGCAGCGAGGAGTCGCGCGGGGGGGGGGGGGAGTGATACGTCTCCAACGTATCTACTTTTCCAAATACTTTTGCCCTTGTTTTGGACTCTAACTTGCATGATTTGAATGAATCTAACCCGGATTGACGCTGTTTTCAACAGAACTGCCATGATGTTGTTTTATGTGTAGAAAAGAAAAGTCATCGAAATGTCCTGGAAATCCACGGAAGCACCTTTTGTAATTAATAAGAATTTTTGGCGAAAGAATTAATGCCAGGGGGCCCACGGCCTGTCGATGAGACAGGGGGCGCACCCCCCTAGGGCGCGGCCCCCTATCTCGTGGGCCCCCTGGACCTCCTCCGACCTCAACTCCAACTCCATATATTCCGTCTCGGGGAGAAAAAAATCAGAGAGAAAGTTTCACCGCGTTTCACGATACGGAGCCGCCGCCAAGCCCTAATCTCTCTCGGGAGGGCTGATCTAGAGTCCATTCAGGGCTCCGGAGAGGGGGATTCGTCGCCGTCATCATCATCAACCATCCTCCATCACCAATTTCATGATGCTCACCACCGTGCGTGAGTAATTCCATCATAGGCTTGCTGGACGGTGATGGGTTGTATGAGATTTACCATGTCATCAAGTTAGTTTTGTTAGTGTTTGATCCCTAGTATCCACTATGTTCTGAGATTGATGTTGCTATGACTTTGCTATGCTTCATGCTTGTCACTAGGGCCCGAGTGCCATGATTTCAGATCTGAACCTATTATGTTTTCATGAATATATGTGTATTCTTGATCCTATCTTGCAAGTCTACATTCACCTATTATGTGTTATGATCCGACAACCCCGAAGTGACAATAATCGGGATACTTCTCGGTGATGACAGTAGTTTGAGGAGTTCATGTATTCACTATGTGTTAATGCTTTGGTCCGGTTCTCTATTAAAAGGAGGCCTTAATGTCCCTTAGTTTACGCTAGGACCCCGCTTCAACGGGAGGGTAGGACAAAAGATGTCATGCAAGTTCTTTTCCATAAGCACGTATGACTATTTACGGAATACATGCCTACATTACATTGATGAATTGGAGCTAGTTCTATATCACCCTATGTTATAACTATTGCATGAGGAATCGCATCCGGCATAATTATCCATCACTGATCCATTGCCTACGAGCTTTTCACATATTGTTCTTCGCTTATTTACTTTTCCGTTGCTACTGTTACAACTACTACAAAAACCCAAAAACATTTATCTTTACCTTTGCTACCGCTACCTTTATTATCATACCACTTTTGCTACTAAATACTTTGCTGCAGATACTAAGTTATCCAGGTGTGTTTGAATTGACAACTCAACTGCTAATACTCAAGAATATTCTTTGGATCCCCTTGTGTCGAATCAATAAATTTGGGTTGAATACTCTACCCTTGAAAGCTGTTGCGATCCCCTATACTTGTGGGTTATCAAGACTAATTTCTGGCGCCGTTGCCAGGGAGCATAACTCTATTCTCTGAGTCACTTGGGATTTGTATCTGTTGATCACTATGAAGAACTTGAAAGACGATCGAATTACAATTTTTCCCTCAACTACGAGGGGAGGTAAGGAACTGCCATCTAGCTCTGCACTAGATTCTCCTTCCGTTATTAGTAGGCTTGTGACACCTAAGCCTACTACTGCTATGGATTCTGATATGTCGCATGTTATTGATGATGCCACTTCTGCTATGCATGATGAAACTACTTCTATGGGTGATACTACTGTGCCATTAGGTGAATTTCTAGATGAACAACTTGCTAGAGTTAGGGGGAATGAAAATATTGAAGAACCTATTATTGATGATAGTGATGATGAAGGTTCCCCCAATGATTATGTATTACCTGTTGTTCCTAAGGGTTATGTTATGAATGAAAAAGCTGCTATGGAAATCCTTGCTTGCAATGATAGAAATGATCTTAAAAAATTATTAGCTAAATGGAAGCAGCAGTCTCTTAATGCTAAAATGAAACCCGATCCTGCTTTTGCTACTTCACCTATCTGTGTTACTGATAAGGATTATGAATTCTCTGTTGATCCTGATATTATTACTTTAGTTGAATCTGATCCTTTTTATGGCCTTGAATCTGAAACTGTTGTGGCACATCTTACCAAGTTGAATGATATAGCCACCCTGTTTACTAATGATGAGAAGTCTCGCTATTTATATATCCTTAAGATATTTCCGTTCTCATTAAAGGGTGATGCTAAGACTTGGTATAATTCTCTTGCTCCTGGTTGTGTGCGTAGTCCCCAGGATATGATTTATTACTTCTCTGCTAAATATTTCCCTGCTCATAAGAAACAAGCTGCCTTGCGGGAAATATATAATTTTGTGCAAATCAAAGAAGAGAGTCTCCCACAAGCTTGGGGGAGGCTTCTCCGGTTACTTAATGCTTTGCCTAATCATCCTCTTAAGAAAAATGAAATACTTGATATCTTTTATAATGGACTAACCGATGCTTCCAAGGACTACTCGGATAGTTGTGCTGGTTGTGTTTTCAGGGAAAGAACAGTCGGCGAAGCTGAAATACTATTGAATAATATGTTGACTAATGAAAATAATTGGACTCTTCCTGAGCCAATTCCTGAAGTAATTCCTGAACCAATTGAGCCAACTCCTGAGCCTATTCCTAAACCCACTCCGAAGAAGAGATGTGTTTTATTTCTCAGTCCTGAAGATATGCAAGAGGCAAAGAAATCAATGAAAAAAAGGTATTAAAGCTGAAGATGTTAAGAATTTACCTCCTATTGAAGAGAATACATGGTCTTAATTTACCGCCTGAAGAACCACATTGTCTTGATAACCCGACACAGGTAGTAAAGGTAAATTCTCTCTATAGATATGATAAAGTTGAAATACCCTCTACTAAATTTCATAGCCCATGCTTAGATGAATTTGATGACTTTATGGCTAGACAAGAAAGTTTTAATGCTTATGTTGGTAGAGAGTTAAAGAATAATGCTTTCGAGATAGGACCCATAGGTGATAATCTGGCTAGAGTTAAAGATGAACTTCACCGCGTTAGCAAATATGCTTCTATGGTTGCTACTCAAGCTGAGCAAGTACTTAAAGCTCAAAATGATTTGCTTGATGAATTAAATAATAAAAATGACTTTGCTGTTAGAGTGGCTACTAGAACTGGTAGAATGACTCAGGAACCTTTGTATCCTGAAGGCCACCCTAAGAGAATCGAGCAAGATTCTCAGAGAAATAATTTAGAGGCACCTAGTTCTTCTAAAAAGAAGAAGAAGAAAAACGATAGAACTTTGCATGCTTCTAGTGAACCTACTGTAGACACACCTGAGAATCCCAATGATATTTCTATTTCTGATGCTGAAACTCAATCAGGTGATGAACATGAACCTAGTGATAATGTTAATGATAATGTTCATGTTGATGCTCAACCTAGCAAAGACAATGATGTAGAGATTGAACCTGCTGTTGATCTTGATAACCCACAATCAAAGAATCAACGTTATGATAAGAGAGATTTTGTTGCTAGGAAGCACGGTAAAGAAAGAGAACCATGGGTTCAGAAACCCATGCCCTTTCCTCCTAAACCATCCAAGTCAAAGGATGATGAGGATTTTGAGCGCTTTGCTGAAATGATTAGACCTATTTTCTTACGTATGCGCTTAACTGATATGCTTAAAGTAAATCCTTATGCTAAGTATATGAAGGATATCATCACAAATAAAAGAAAGATACCGGAAGCTAAAATTTCCACCATGCTTGCTAATTACACTTTTAAGGGTAGAATACCAAAAAAACTTGGAGATCCGGGTGTTCCAACTATACCATGCTCCATTAAAAGAAATTATGTCAGAACTGCTTTATGTGATCTTGGAGCCGGTGTTAGTGTTATGCCTCTCTCTTTATATCGTAGACTTGAATTGAATAAGTTGACACCTACTGAAATATCTTTGCAAATGGCTGATAAATCAACTGCTATACCTGTCGGTATTTGTGAGGATGTGCTTGTTGTGGTTGCAAATGTCACTATCTAATGGACTTTGTTATTCTTGATATTCCCGAGGACGATAGTATGTCTATTATCCTTGGTAGACCTTTTCTTAATACTGCAGGGGCTGTTATTGATTGCAACAAAGGCAATGTCACTTTTCATGTTAATGGTAATGAGCATACGGTACACTTTCCGAGGAAACAATCTCAAGTTCATAGCATCAATTCTATTGAAAAAGTTCCAACTATCATTTTTGGAGGTTTTGAATTTCCTCTCCCTACTGTCAAGAAAAAGTATGATATTCTTATTGTTGGGGATTTTCATATCCCCGTTGAGGTAACTTAGTGTCATTCGAAATTTCTCTCGGTTCCGTGTTATTCGGAATGAGTTTGTTAACAAGACTTGATCAACCTTGTTAGTGGGTTCATTTGGATGATCACGAGATGGATGAAACTAGAAGGCACAACCTTCTGTACCCTCCTTTTACTTTCTGTTATTTAGAATAAATAAAGCAAAAATAGTATTATCCGTCTGTTTTCTAATTTATCCGTGCATTAAAAAATAGTCCGAAAATAAAAGTGCTCCAAATGCCCTGCAAATTTAGTACGATTTTTTCTGGAATATTTGAGGATTTTAGGCACCGAAAACACTGCAGGAGGGGCAAGCACCAGGCCACGAGAGAGGAGGGCGCGCCCCCTGTCTCGTGGTCCCCTAGTGGCTCCCCTCCACTTATGCCAGCACCCACACACTTCATCTTCTACCCAAAAAATCCCCATCCAGCTCAAGCATGAGTTCTAGCTCATTTTTCTGCGATTTTCGATCTCTTAGCTCAAAGCTCCATTCACAAAACTGCTTTGGGAGATTGTTGCTTGGTATGTGACTCCTCCATTGGTCCAATTAGTTTTTGTTCTAGTGCTTTATTCATTGCAAATTTTTGTTGCATAGGTGACCATGTTCTTAAGCTTGCATGTTAAATTTTTGAGGTTCCAAGCAATTCCAATGCATGATATAGGCTCTAGGCACTTGTAGGAGTAGTTGCTATCAATCTTGTTTAGTTTTATTCACTTTTATTTTGAAGTTACTAGAATTTCAGAAATTTTCAGAAAATGTTAAGGAGGCTCTTTAAAGGCTCTTCTAGCCAAACCTCTAAGGAAAAACAAGACAAAGAAAAGGAAAAACCCAAGTATAATCTTCCTCGCTTAGCGGAAGTACGGTCGTGCGAATGGCCATGTGAGGATTTCTTGAAAGAAGCTGGAATTCATGAAGAATTTTATGCTTTAATCGAGACTGCAGGCCTCACCGGTTTCATGAACGACCGAATCAATCAGTATCTCTTGCTCACCAATACTTTCGTGCAAAACTTTTATTATTATCCTAAGAAATCACCGCCTACAATATCATTTCATTTATATGATGAATTCAAAGAAATGTCTTTACGTCATTTTTACGCGGTATGTAGGATACCCTATGAGGGAGAATTAGATGAACCCCATCGTGATGATGTGGGTGGCTTTGTTAATACTATTGCTGTAGAGGAGCCAAAGAAGGGCTCCGAGGCGAAGGTCTCTAGCATACACTTTCCTGTTTTACGCTACTTTGCCATATTTGCTAGTAGATGCTTGATTGGTCGTGGAAATAGTGGAAATTTGAGTGTTCCAGATATTATTATTATTCAACATGCTTTGCTGGGAGACAATACTTTTAGTATGGGTGCCGTCGTTGCTAAACAGCTAGCCCTGAATCGTACAAAAGGCCCCATATTTGGAGGTATCTATGCTGCACGTCTTGCTGAACATTTTCAGATACCTATTAGGCACTATGAGGAGGAGGAGACAAAATTACCCCCTCACATTTTAGATTACAAGAGCATGGTAGCACACAAGTTTATTGTTGACAACGAAGAGAAGATGCTCTTGTATAGACTTATATTCAATAAGAAACACTTTGAGTTTATTATTTTGCCTGCACGTCTGTTATTTGATTTGCTTGCAGAAAATCGCCTTGTCACGCCGGAAGCGGTGAACAACCATCTAGCCCAAGCTTTTACTCCAGAACCTGAACCTGAACCAGAACCTGAGCTGGACCCTTATCGTGCATCATCTGTCCAGTGGGATCCGGAGATGACCAGCCAATGGTATCCTGATTACACCTCCCACTACACCGGGGAGAGTAGCGGCGGTCCTTGGTATTAGACCAACTTAGGCCAAAAGCCTAAGTTTGGGGGAGTATGTATTTCTCACCGACTTTAAATTCATGTTCACACACTAGTCGTCGGTGTTCATACTCTTTCATTTTATTATCCGTGCTAGTTTAAATTTCTTTTTCTAGTTTTCTTCTTGTGTGTTTGATAAACCTTAAGAAAAACCAAAAAAATTAGTTAGTTTAAATTTCCTTGCCTGTAGTAGAAGTTAAAATGAAAACCCAAAAAGATTTCTGTTCATCTTTTTACTTGTTGGGAGCTTTCCCATGTAAAAAGTTTTATTTTCTTTTCTTTCTTTCAAGGGTGGAGAAGACCATATTGAAAATGCTTAGAGGCTCTCATATGCATGATTGTTTATTTAATTTAGAGCCCATATTACTTGTCGTCTCTCTTGAGTTGAATGCTTGCAGATTCCAGCTTAGTCCAATGCACGTGCACTCTTATTATTATACACATCGTTCGGTCGTGCAAGTGAAAGGCAATAATGACGATATATGATGGACTTATTGGGATGAGAAAAGCTGGTATGAACTCGACCTCTCTTGTTTTTTTAAATATGATGAGTTCATCATTCCTGAGTCAGCTATTATGAAGTAAACATATTTGCAATGACACTTAGAGATTATAGTTGCTTGTGCCATGCTTGATTAGCTATGAGTTATAATGGTTTACCTTGCGTGCCAACATGCTATTAGAATAATTATGATGTGATATGATGGGATGGTATCCTCCTTTGAATGAATTGAGTGACTCGACTTGGCACATGTTCACGCATGTAGTTGAATCAAATCAACATAGCCTTCATGATATTTATGTTCATGGTGGATTATATCCTACTCATGCTTGTACTCGGTGTGAATTAATTTTAATGCATGTTTATGACTGTTGTCGCTCTCTCAGTTGGTCGCTTCCCAGTCTTTTGCTAGCCTTCACCTGTACTAAGCGGGAATACTGCTTGTGCATCCAAACTCCTTAAACCCCAAAGTTGTTCCATATGAGTCCACCATACCTACCTATATGCGGTATTTACCTGGAGTTCCAAGTAAATTTGTATGTGCCGAACTCCAAACCTTCAAATGAAATTCTGTTTGTATGCTCGAGCAGCTCATGTTACAACTAGGGCTGCCTATATCTTCCATGCTAGGTGGGTTATTCTCAAGAGGAGTGGACTCCGCTCCTCATTCACGAGAAAGGGCCGGTAACCGGGATGCCCAGTCCCATGATCCAAAAAGATCAAAGCAAATCAAAATAATTAAACAAAACTCCCCAGGGCTGTTGTATGTTGGAGGCACTCGTTGTTTCGAGCAAGCCATGGATTGATGCTTGTTGGTGGTTGGGGGAGTATAAACCTTTACCATTCTGTTTGGGAACTGCCTATAATGCATGTATTATGGAAGATACAGCCATCTCATAGTTGTTGCGTGGACAGCAAAAGTATGCCGCTCAAAATGTTATTCAATCTCTATTTTAAAATCGAGCTATGGCACCTCTACAAATACCTGCTTCCCTCTGCGAAGGGCCTATCTATTTACTTTTATGTTGAGTCATCACCCTTCTTATTAAAAGCACCCGCTGGAGAGCACACTGTCATTTGCATTCATTATTATTGGTTTATATTGGGTATAACTTGACTGATTTCTTTTACCATGAATTACAATGTTTAGTCAGTCCTTGATCTTTAAAGGTGCTCTGCATTTATGTTTTGCGGTCTCAGAAAGGGCTAGCGAGATACCATTTTGTTATATCATGTTATAATTATTTTGAGAAAGTATTGTCATCCGAGTTTTATTATTATGGCTCGCTAGCTGATTATGTTATTGATATGAGTAATTGTGAGACCTATGTGTTATTGTGAGTATGGTTAGTTCATAATATTTGCTAAAACTTGAATGCTGGCTTTTCATGTTACAACAACAAGAGCAAACAGAGTTTGTAAAAGTTTTTCTTTATCACTTTCAATTTATTAACTGAATTGCTTAAGGATAAGCAAAGGTTTAAGCTTGGGGGAGTTGATACGTCTCCAACGTATCTACTTTTCCAAACACTTTTGCCCTTGTTTTGGACTCTAACTTGCATGATTTGAATGAATCTAACCCGGACTGACGCTGTTTTCAGCAGAACTGCCATGATGTTGTATTATATGTAGAAAAGAAAAGTTCTCGGAATGTCCTGGAAATCCACGGAGGCACTTTTTGGAATTAATAAGAATTTTTGGCGAAAGAGTTAATGCCAGGGAGCCCACGGCATGTCCACGACACAGGGGGCGCGCCCCCCCTAGGGCGTGGCCCCCTATCTCGTGGGCCCCCTGGACCTCCTCCGACCTTAACTCCAACTCCATATATTCCGTCTCGGGGAGAAAAAAATCAGAGAGAAAGTTTCATCGCGTTTCACGACACGAAGCCGCCGCCAAGCCCTAATCTCTCTCGGGAGGGCTGATCTGGAGTCCGTTCGGGACTCCGAAGAGGGGGCTTCGTCGCCGTCGTCATCATCAACCATCCTCCATCACCAATTTCATGATGCTCACAGCCGTGCGTGAGTAATTCCATTGTAGGCTTGCTGGACGGTGATGAGTTGGATGAGATTTACCATGTAATCAAGTTAGTTTGTTAGGGTTTGATCCCTAGTATCCACTATGTTCTGAGATTGATGTTGCTATGACTTTGCTATGCTTAATGCTTGTCACTAGGGCCCGAGTGCCATGATTTCAGATCTGAACCTATTATGTTTTCATGAATATATGTGTGTTCTTAATCCTATCTTGCAAGTCTACATTCACCTATTATGTGTTATGATCCGACAACCCCGAAGTGACAATAATCGGGATACTTCTCGGTGATGACAGTAGTTTGAGGAGTTCATGTATTCACTATGTGTTAATGCTTTGGTCCGGTTCTCTATTAAAAGGAGGCCTTAATATTCCTTAGTTTCCGCTAGGACACCGCTTCAACGGGAGGGTAGGACAAAAGATGTCATGCAAGTTCTTTTCCATAAGCACGTATGACTATTTACGGAATACATGCCTACATTACATTGATGAATTGGAGCTAGTTCTATATCACCCTATGTTATAACTATTGCATGAGGAATCGCATCTGGCATAATTATCCATCACTGATCCATTGCCTACGAGCTTTCCACATATTGTTCTTCGCTTATTTACTTTTCCGTTGCTACTGTTACAACTACTACAAAAACCCAAAAAATATTTATCTTTACCTTTGCTACCGCTACCTTTATTATCATACCACTTTTGCTACTAAATACTTTGCTGCAGATACTAAGTTATCCAGGTGTGGTTGAATTGACAACTCAACTGCTAATACTCAAGAATATTCTTTGACTCCCCTTGTGTCGAATCAATAAATTTGGGTTGAATACTCTACCCTCGAAAGCTGTTGCGATCCCCTATACTTGTGGGTTATCAGGGAGCTCATAGGAGGCTTGCATTTGAGAGCAGGGATCAACGGATTGATGCATTTTTAATTTTTCCCCTTCGGCACAGTAAAACTGATGCGGCATAGGCGAGGATGCGCCATTGTCCCGACTGTTATTGGGTTTGATTCTATTTTGATATACGGTGAACTTTTTTATATACAATGAACTGAAAGTGAACTTATATATATATATATATATATATATATATACATATACATATACATATATATATATATATATAGAATTAAAAGCAAACATGAAAAAACACAAGAAAAACAAGCAAACCAAATAGGAAAAATAGATAAATAAGAAGAGAACAAATAAAAAGAACACATTTTGATTTGTTGTAAAAAATTGATAAGCATGAACAATTTTAGAAAAATGAACAAATTTACATATTTGGAACATTTATTGAAACTTGTGAATTTTTGAAAAAAAAGAATCACAAAAAATAAGATTAATTTTTGAAAAATAGAAAAATTAAAAGCAGAGGAAAACCAATGAAGAAAAATGATAAATAAAAAACGAAAAAACATGAAGAAAACAAAACAAAACAAAACAAAAAACGTATGCTAGCTACTTGAGCCGACTCATCTGCAGTTTGTTCGCTGACGAGGGTGGACTTGCAGCTGAAGAAAAAAAAGGTCAGGCCCCTAGTGGCAAGTCGAGGATGGACTCTCAATTGGAAATAAAAAAGGTCAAGCCCTAGTTGCGAGTCGAGTTTGGACTTGCAACTGGGACAAAAAAGGTTGGGCCCTAGTTGTGAGTTGAGGGTGGAGTTGCAATTGGGACAAAAAAGATCGGGCCCAGTTGCGAGTCGATGGTGGACTCACAACTGGGAAAAAAGGTCGGACCCCAGTTGCGAGTCGAGGGTGGACTTGCAACTCGGACAAAAACGGTTGGGCCCCAGTTGCGAGTCGAGGTGGACTTGTAATAAGGAAAAAAAATGTAAGGCCCCAGTTACGAGTCAAGGGTGGACTTGCAACTCGGACAAAAAAGGTTGGTCCACATTGTGAGTCGAGGGTGGACTTACAACTTGAACAAAAAAAGTCTAGCCCCATATGTGTCGAGAGTGGACTTGCAATTAGGACAAAAATGGTTGAGCGATAGTTACAAATCGAGGGTGGACTTTCATCTGGGACAGAAAAGACCGGAGCCTCGTCGAGAGTCGAGGGTGGACTTGCAACTAGGACTAAAAGTGTGGAGACCCGATTGTGAGTCGAGAGTGCAATTGCAACAAGAAAAAAGGGTTAGGCCCAGTTGTGACTCGAGGGTGGACTTGCAACTCGGATAAAAAGAAGTTTAGGCCCCAATTACGAGCCGAGAGTGGACTTGCAACTAGAAAAAAAAGTTGTCGATGATGTGCTTGCAAGTAGGAAAAAAGACCGGGTCTCAGTTGCGAGTCGAGAGCAGACTTGCAACTCGGACAAAAAACGTCGGGCCCCACTTGCGAGTCGAGGACGGACTTACAACTAGGACAAAAAAATGTTAGATCCAAGTTGTGAGTCGAGGGCCGACAAAAGCGGAGCTGAGGAGGCCTAGGCCAACAACAGGATACATAATAAAATACAACGACAAACAAGGCGGAAGGTAGAGCGCTTGCATGAATAATACGAGAACTAAATTAAAAGGTGAATTTAAACAAACTTATATATTTTAAAATTACGGATTTAAAAAGACCCAAAAAGAAAACAAAAACAAAAGTTTAAAACGAACAGAAATAAATGAAAAAACAAAAAAAATCTTATAGCAAAGTTTTATACTATGATGATGCACTTTGAGTGTGGTAATTATTTCACATCTAGATGTGAAATAGCAAACCCGATTGATAGAAGGAGTAACATTCGAAAGGAAAACCAATCCAGGGTTGAGCAAGGAGGGCCGCTTAGAGATGTTTTCATTGATAAGTGATACGTCCATTTTGCATCACTATTTACTAGTATAATTTATCATATTTTAATGATATATTTGACATTATGATGCAATTTTAATGCCTTTTATCTTTACCTAATAATATAGTATCTATCGGCGAACCAACATGTGGTTAGATGGTTAGAGAGACTGTGGTATCCCCAGTCCAGGGTTCAAGTCCTGATGTTCACATTTATTACTGGATTTATTTCAGAATTTCCGGCGATGCATATTCAGTGGTAGGAGACGTTCCCGTCTACGACGAGGTGGCTACGATAACTTCGTAAATTTCAAGATGATATGCCGGCTCAGTCTTTCGGAGGTGCTCAGGGATATGATGTGCGTGTGTGCGTTCATATGAATAAGTATATGCGCGTGTATATGAGCGCTTGCGTTTGTACTGTGTTAAAAAAATTTATCGCTTCTTATACCACCGTAATTTGATCCGGTTTTCGGCCGTCCGTCCACACCGCCCAGTTTCGTATGTTACTTCGATCCTAGGTCGCATACGTAGAACGATTTTATTTTTAGTTGCTCGATCCAAGTTATGGCCAAAGCATGGCTCCGCCTTCCACGTGGATGTTGAACGGGCTTTTCGGTCCACCTTCCATCTGGGCCAGGCTTTCTACAATAGTAATAAAAAAATAACTAACTGAGGAAACGAATTCAGGAGGCAAAGCCAGCCGAGCTAGCTTACCCTACGTGTGAGAAAGTTCCCTTCGTTTGGGTATTATAAATAGTCCCACCTCGCGTTTTTACATCAAACCCTACCGATTTATATAGGTTCGTGAGTAGCCTAGGGGATGAACGAGGACGAGGGCTATTATTAAACAATAAAACATAGTTAGCTACGGCCTCGCACAGTGATTAGGTGTACTAATCTGAGCATCTTTTTAGGCTGGTCATAGTGGGGAGTAACTTAGACTAGTAACATACATATGTTACTTATGTTACTAGTCTATGTTACTACCTTCATATTGGGTAGTGTCATAGGTGTGGTAACATAGTTGCCTTCATTTATTACTTTGTAGACTCATTATGCATTGGAAACCGCTATGTGATGGTAACATATTATGTTACTCTATTTGCCTCTCTCCTCATTAACTACTTGCCACATCATCATTTTTGCTTATGTGGCATCTATGTTACTACCTATGTTACTCCCACTATGACCAGCCTTATAAACTGGGCCGCCACGAGGGAAAAGCTGTCGTTTTGTAGGCCTAGCATGTTCCTCATCGTCGCAAGTTTTTCACACAAAGTATCCCAATATTTTAATTTAATTTTTGAAGCGAACTTACCAAGTATGCCTTTTAGTTATACATCATTTCTCAACTTTGTAGTCATGAAGAAGTTGGCCGTCGATCAAAATATGTACTTATTAGCATGCTTTCTTGGAGACTGCAAATAATTAGTATTTTGCATGTTTGTTTCAAAAAATATTTTGCATGCCATATAGTATATCATCTACCTCATTGATTTCACAAAGTATTTTTTTCCAATAAGGTAGCCTTGCAATATAATAGTTTGCATCTTTAGCTTGTGATCCTCTTCACCATCGTACATATTCTATATACTAGATTCATGGAAGTTGGCATAGTGTGACTGGGCTGCTCCACAAAACAATCTGGGCATCTTCTTATGAACTGGGCCGCCACGAGGGAAAAGCTTTCGTTTAGTAGGCCTAGCATGTTCCTCCTTGTCGCAAGTTTTTCACACAAAGTATCCCAATATTCTAATTTAATTTTTGAAGCGAACTTACAAAGTATGCCTTTTAATTATACATCATTTCTCAACTTTGTAGTCATGAAGAAGTTGGCCGTCGATCAAAATATGAATTTATTAGCATGCTTACTTGAAGACTGCAAATAATTAGTATTTTGCATGTTTGTTTCAAAAAATATTTTGCATGCCATATAGTATATCATCTACCTCATTGATTTCACAAAGTATTTTTTTTCCAATAAGGTAGCCTTGCAATATAATAGTTTGCATCTTTAGCTTGTGATCCTCTTCACCATCATACATATTCTATATACTAGATTCATGGAAGTTGGCATAATGACACGTGTTTCCTTCTCCTCACCCACGACTATACCTCTCTAGGAGAGCATCATGCTACCAGTGCATCCAATCTTCTCTTCCACACTACTTCACTACAAACTTGCTAAATTTCTCTCCTTTGATAACTTAATGATATATTGGCTAATTTATGAAAAATGATCTCTCATGTTTTGTATATTCACTTATTATGGGAAGTTCTTATCAATCTATCAAAAATTAACGGTCGCGGCAACGCGCGCATTCATGATCAAGTTGTGAATGGAGACTGCGTGGGAAATTAGCTGATGAAGAAGTCACGCATGTTACATGCAATGACCAATTAAAGAGGGCTATTAAGCCAACCTAAGACTATCCACAGTGAGAGTAACATAGGTGATAACATTTGTATCCGGTGTTTAACATTAATTTTCACTCGAGTAGCGAAGAGGGATGCAAGCGGACGGCGTCCGCATGTCTGCGACCGTCCATGAACATAAACTATACACTAACATGATTATCAAAGTAAGGAAGATTAGAGCAATTAAAAAATTTACACTAACATGATTATCAAAGTAATGAAGATTAGTGCAATTTATGCTTCGCGGATGCGAAGATGCTTAGAAGGATATGTTGTTAGAGGAGACATGGATTGTGTAGTAGGTTTTGCATTATTTTTTCAAGGGAGCCATTGAGCAGCCAGTTGTCATGTACATTCAGCTCAACAATATGGAGATACTACCAGTCGATCTAATTAAACGTACTGTTGTTGCACGCCCCCCTACGGCGTTGTGTTGAAATAGATGATACGGGCTTCTTGGGAGGGTGGTCTTGAGCTATTGGACTAAGACGTGTGGTATTTTCTCTCATTGTAACGCACGGGCATATTTGCCAGTCTATTAAAATGCAAGGTATAGACAAAAGAGGAAAATTGCCGATTAGCTGGAAATCTGGACCAAATTTACAATAGAAGAAAAACCAATTTTTTGGAGCCCCAAAAATTTGAGGGATTTTGCCGAACTATTTTCAAAAAATATGAAGACCGAAGCCAGAATGGGCCAGAGGGGACCTACTAGAGAACCTCGCGGCCAACACACGCGGGTGGGGCCAATGACACACCACCTGGTTGTGTGGGCCCCAGGTGTCTCCTCCCCCGATGTCTTTTTGCCATAAATTCACAATTATCCCAGAAAATTTATAGAAAATCCTTGGGACTTCCCGCCGCCGTCTGCGAGATGGAACTTAGGCGGTGCACTTTTACTCTGTAGTGGAGCGATTTTGTCAGGGAAACTTCCCTCGGGGAGGGGGAAATTGAAGCCTTCGTCATCACCAACAATCCTTTCATCACTGGGAATATCATCTTCATCAACATCTTCACCAACACCATCTCATCTCCAAGCCCTTGTTCATCCCTTTGTTCATCACTCTGTTCAATCTTTGTATCAAACCTCAGATTGATGGCTGGGAGTACTTTTATGCGTTGATTACACCTTGTAGTTGATGCATAGGAGATTTATTTGTGAAATATTGTATGTTTATGCCGTTTATCATGTATTTATACCCACTGATCATGATCCATACGATATCTTGTGAGTAGATACTTTAGTTCTTGAGAACACGGGAGAAGTGTTCTTGCTAGTAATCATGTGAAGTTGATTATCATTTATTGTTTCGATGATATGTTGTGTTATTCTTTTCTCTACTGGTGTTATGTGAACGTTGACCACATGACATTTCACCATCTTTGGGCCTAGGGGAAGACATTATGGAATTAGTTTGTAGATGATGGGTTATGGGAGTGATAGAAACCCAAACCCCAATTTTTGAATTGTTCCGTGAGGGATTCTTTTTGACCATATTGTTTAATGCTATGGTTATATATCTTAATTACTTCTCTTGTATTTGTTGATGCTTGCATGGAGGGTATATTCATATGTAGGTATTTTTTCAAGTAAGGACAATACCTTATTATGTAGGGTGAAACCCTAGTTCATGATCTTTTCACATTTGGAGGTGGGGAAAGGAGCAAATCAAGAGAGAAGCACAAAAGAACACTCAATTGAGAAAGATCCAATCACACATGTGCTAAATCCACATACACATAGAGGGATACAAAGGTCCAAATCCAACACAAGAAGGCAAGAGAGGAACTATTTCATCCCAATCCTTGGAGGAGTTGAGGTCTTGAAATCCAAGAGTATCTTCCCTAGAAGGGGTCTTCAATCCACTAGAGGGATCTTCGCACATGGAGGTCTTGATATCCATGTGAGAGGTAGTAGTGGATGAGCAAAACTCAATATCAAATGAGCTAAACCTTTTCTAGCCCTAGCTAGATGGAGGAGGGGGTCTATATATAGTCTTCCATGAAATAAGAGAGGTGGAGAGGGGATACATGGGCCTCTGGCCCGGTTGTGCACATGCAGGTGCCTGATGTCCGGGCTGGGGGCCGGATGTCCGGCCTGGTGCTGGTCTAATCCTGCATGTTTCGGGTGCCGTCGAGCCAATTTTCCTAGTGAGGGTCGGATGTCCGAGGTTGGGCTGGATGTTCGGCTCTTGTAGCTTCTTTGGCCTGCTTTGTTGTGGCCATCTGCACCTTTGGGCACCGGATGTCCGGGCTAGGGCCGGATGTCTAGCCGCTGTAGCACTTCGACAATTTCTCTTGTCGTGCTCCTTCGTCCGCATTCATGGTAGCTTGATCTTCATTCCGAGCGTCTTTGAAGTTGTGTTCTTGATACCTAAGCACACACAACATTTCTGTTTAAGGTAGTACACATGTATTGGGTGAGTCAAAGGTGAGTTTGTTAAGGATAGATATCACCTCGGTCTCAATAGCCCTTGACGTGCTCTAGTCATTGGTCAACTTGGTGCTTGGGGAGATGATGGTGGGTCCATGGGGATGACCGTGGGATGCTCCGCATCATCTCCCACCCTTGGGAAAGATCCGCTCTCGGATCGATAACCTCATCACCATGGAAGGGGGATAGGTCCTTGACGTTGAAGATGTCACTCACGTTGTACTTGTCGCATGAGATGTTGATCTTGTATGCATTGTCGTTATAGCGTGCTAACACCTTGAGTGGTCCATTGAAGCAGGGTAGAAGCTTTGACTTGCGCTCGATGGGGAAGCTTTCTTTGCGTAAATGTAGCCACACAAGATCTCCGAGGTTGAAAACCATGGGGGTGCTTGTTGATGTTGAGCTTGTGGGCGAGCCATTGTACTTGGCGCTCGATCGTGTGCCTTTATCTTCATGCACCTTCTTTAGATAACTTGCTCTTACGCTCGCGTTCAAGTTGGTTCTATCTTGTAGTGGTAGTGGGAGAATGTCCAATGGTGACAATGGGTTGAAGCCATAGACCACCTCAAAGGGGGACTTGCCAGTTGTAGAGTGTCATGCTCGATTGTAGGCTACTCGATGATGGGCAAGTGTCTTCCCATTCCTTTATGTTTTTCTTGGTCAATACGCGAAGAAGTGTAGACAGCGTCCAATTGGTGACCTTCGTTTACCCGTCAGTTTGTGGATAGTATGCCAAAGAGAAGAGTAGCTTGATTCCGAGCTTGGCGCATAGTGTCTTCCAAACGTAGCTCAGGAACTCGACGTCGCGGTCCGACACAATCGTCTTGGGCACTCCATGCAATCACAATATTTCCCTACAAAGGAGATTTGCAACATGTGAAGCATTGTCTATCTTGTTGCAAGGAAAAATATATGCCATGTTAGGCAAACGGTCCACACTGACAAATATGGAATCTTTGCCATTTTGATTTCTAGGAAAACCAAACACAGAATCCATACTTGTATCTTCCCATGGGTGATACGGAATAGGAAGTGGCATATGTAGTCTGTGAGATTGGGCTTGTGACTTAGCTTTGCAGCATGTGATGCACCAGTTGGTGTAGCATGCGACGTCAGAAAACATCTTTGGCCAATTGTATTTGTTGGAGGGCGTGGCGAAAGTCTTGTCGCGGCCGAAGTGTCCCATAAGTCCTCCACCGTGAGCTTCTTGGAAAAGCAACAAACGAAGAGAAGACTTGAGGTATACAAAGTTTGTTAGCTCGCATAATATAACCATCCTTGAGATAATATCTCTCCCAATAAGTGTTAGTTTGGCATTTGGCATAAGGAATCACAAATGAAGCGTCATGCGCATACAAGTCTTTAATATTCTCAAAGCCAACAACATTCAATTCAAGTTGAGTAACTAACATGCACTTGTGGGAAACATCATCCGCTACTACATTTTCTTTACCCTTGATGTACCTAATGACATAAGGATAAGACACAATGAATTCACTCCACTTGGTATACCATTTATTCAACTTTGTTTGACCCTTAAGGCACTTGAGCGTTTCATGATCCGTATCTAGGACAAATTCACGAGGTCGGAGGTAATGCTCTCACACATGCAAGACTGTTACCAAAGAATACAACTCTTTGTCATATATGGCATAATTAAGTTGTGCTCGGGAAAGTTTCTCGCTAAAATATACAATGGGTCACTTTTCTTGCATCAACATGCCACCTACGCCATTACCACTAGCTTCGGAATGCACTTCAAATGTTTTATCAAAATTGGGTAAGGCAAGTAATGGAGCATGTGTGAGCGAGGTTTTAAGCTCATTAAATGCAACATCTTGGGAAGGTCCCCAAATAAATGGTGCATTCTTCTTACCCGATGCATGCAAAGGTGATGCAATGGTGCTAAAATCCTTAACGAATCGACGATAAAAACCAGCTAAGCCAAGGAAACTACACACTTGTTGCAAGTTGGTTGGTTGTGGCCAAGTTTTAATAGCGTCAATCATAGATTTATCAACTTGAACACCCTTAGAGGAGACTACAAAGCCCAAGAAAACAAGCTTATCTACACCAGACATGCCATTTTTTCATGTTTGCATATAATTGCTCATCCCTAAGAACTTGCAAGACTTCTCTAAGATGTGTGATATGCTCTTTAAGAGATTGGATAAAAACTAGGATATCATCAAAGTATACCACAACACAAATCCAATGTATTTTTGAAGGACATAATGCATGATGCACATAAATGTGCTAGGCGATTGAGATAGTCACAAAGGCATGACTAACCATTCATATAGGCCAAACGTGGTTTTAAAAGCCATTTTACATTCATCACCCTCTTGCATGTTAATTTGATAGTAACCACTTTTAAGATTGATTTTTGAGAAAATAGTGGTACCACTAAGCTCATCTAGCATGTCATCAAGGCGTGAAATGGGGTGAAGAACTGAACGGTGATAGCATTAATGGGACGGCAATTGGATCACATATGGTAACTACCATCTTTCTTAGGAACAAGTATAACCGGAGCGACACATGGGCTTAGGATTTCACGTGCGTACCCGTTTTCGAAAAGGTGTTGTACTTGCCTTTGAATCTCTTTTGTCTCGTCAGGGTTGATGCGGTAAGGTGCATTGTTTGGTAGAGCTACGCCAAGAATAAGGTTGATGCGGTGCTTGATTCCACACAAAGGAGGTAGTCTCGGTGGTGGCTCATCGGGGAACATGTCTGTGAATTCTTGGACTAGATGAGACAAAACCAAAGGTAGATGTTGTGAAATATTAGCCCTCATAGTTTCATCTTTGCACACAAGTACAAAGTGAAGAACACTCGATGGACTCTCACTCACATCCCTCAAATCTCTTTTGTTGGCTAGGAGAACTTATCATGGAGTCACTCAATTTTGGCTTGGGGCTCTCACTCTCTTTTTGGTGGTTCACTCTCTCACTAGTCTCTCCATGATAGCTTGATGCTTGCTTGTCGATAATGAATTGACTTGGTGACAGGGGTACAAGCACGTACTCCTTGCCCTTCATCTTGAAGCTGTAGTGATTTGTTCGTCCTTGTGGATGACACCACGGTCGAATTGCCAAGATCTTCCTAAGAGGGGATGGCACACAAACATAGGTACCACATCAAACTCCAAGGTGTGTTTGTATGCACCAATCTTGAAGGACACTTGAATGGTGTGCTCCACTTGAATGGTGCCAGAGTCACTTAGCCATTGGACCTTTTAGGGGTGAGGGTGCTTCTTCTTGACAGTTATAGCTTGGAGCATAACTCTTCACTTGCCAAGTTGTGGCAACTTCCACTTTTGATGATTACTGATACGTCCCCAACATATCTATAATTTTTTATTGTTTCATGCTATTATATTATCAATTTTAGATGCTTTATATGCAATTTTATATCATTTTTGGGGACTAACCTATTAACATAGTGCCTAGTGCCAGTTCATGTTTTTATGCATGTTTCTTGTTTTACAGAAAATAAATACCAACCAAAGTCCAAACACAATGAAACTTTACAGTGATTTTTTGGACCAGAAGGGACCCTAGAAGGTTCGGGAGGAGGCCATAAGATCTACGAGAGGGCCACAAGCTCACATGCTGCCCCCACCTGAGCTTGTAGGCCCCACGTAGCTCCGTTTGACCCAATTCTTCTTCTATAAATTCCGATAAATCCCAAAACTAATAGAGAGCCACTCGAAACATTTTTTCCGTCAACACAAGCTTATGTTCTTCCATGACTGAAGGCCTTTCACGGTACTCTATCGGATCGGCAATCGAGGGCTTCTACACCATCCTTGCTGCACCAGCAATGATGTGTAAGTAGTTTACCACAGACGTATGGGTCCATAGTGATTAGCTAGATGTATTCTTCTCTCTCTTTGATCTTCAATACAATGTTCTTTTGGAGATCTATCCGATGTAATCTTCTTTTTGGCCTGTTTGTTGGGATCCGATCAGTTGTGGGTTGATACGTCTCCAACGTATCTATAATTTTTGATTGTTCCATGCTATTATATTACCCCTTTTGGATGTTTATGGGCTTTATTTTAGACATTTATATCATTTTTGGGACTAACCTACTAACCGGAGGCCCTGCCCGTATTGCTATTTTTTTTCCTATTTCAGTATTTCGAAGAAAAGGAATATCAAACGGAGTCCAAACGGAATGAAACCTCCGGGAGCGTGATTTTTGTAACGAATGTGATTCGGAGGACTTGGAGTGCAAGTCAAGAAGCAGCCGAGGCGGCCACGAGAGGGGAGGGCGCGCCCACCCCTACAAGGCGCGCCCCCTGTCTCTTGGGACCCTCGGGCGGCCACCGACGTACTTCTTCCTGCTATATAAGCCTACATACCCCGAAAACATCCAGGGAACCAATGAAACACAATTTCCACCGCCGTAACCTTCTGTATCCGCGAGATCCCATCTTGGAGCCTTCACTGGAAGGGGAATCAACCACGGAGGGCTTCTACATCAACACCATAGCCCTTCCGATGAGTTGTGAGTAGTTTACTACAGACCTTCGGGTCCATAGTTATTAGCTAGATGGCTTCTTCTCTCTTTTTGGATCTCAATACAATGTTCTCCCCCTCTCTTGTGGAGATCTATTCGATGTAAACTCTTTTTGCGATGTGTTTGTCGAGATCCGATGAATTGTGGGTTTATGATCAAGTTTATCTATGAGAAATATTTGACTTTCTCCTCTGAATTTTTATGTATGATTGAGTTATCTTTGCAAGTCTCTTCGAATTATCAGTTTGGTTTGGCCTACTAGATTGATCTTTCTTGCCATGGGAGAAGTGCTTAGCTTTGGGTTCAATTTTGCGGTGTCCTTACCCAGTGACAGAAAGGGTTGCAAGGCACGTATTGTATTGTTTCCATTGAGGATAAAAAGATGGGGTTTATATCATATTGCTTGAGTTTATCCCTCTACATCATGTCATCTTTCTTAATGTGTTACTCTGTTCTTTATGAACTTAATTCTCTAGATGCAGGCAGGAGTCGGTCGATGTGTGGAGTAATAGTAGTAGATGCAGGCAGGAGTCGGTCTACTTGTTGCGGACATGATGCCTATATACATGATCATGCCTAGATAATCTCATAATTATTCGCTTTTCTATCAATTGCTCGACAGTAATTTGTTCACCCACCGTAATACTTATGCTATCTTGAGAGAAGCTACTAGTGAAACCTATGGCCCCCGTTCTATCTTTTATCATATTTGCTTTTAATCCACTTTTATTTGCATCTTTACTTTTTGCATCTATATTATAAAATACCAAAAATATATTTATCTTATCATACTATCTCTATCAGATCTCACTTTCGCAAGTGGCCGTGAAGGGATTGACAACCCCTTTATTGCGTTGGTTGCGAGTTCTTTGTTTGTTTGTGTAGGTGCGTGGGACTTTTGAGGAGCCTCCTACTAGATTGATACCTTGGTTCTCAAAAACTGAGGGAAATACTTATGCTACTATTGCTGCATCACCCTTTCCTCTTCAAGGAAAACCAACGCAAGCTCAAGACATAGCAAGAAGGATTTCTGGCGCCGTTGCTGGGGAGGTCTTCGCTCAAGTCAAGACATACCAAGTACCCATCACAAACCCATCTCCCTCACATTTACATTATTTGCCATTTGCCTCTCATTTTCCTCTCCCCCACTTCACCCTTGCCATTTTATTCGCCCTCTCTTTCCCAAATCTCCTCCGCTCTTTTTTGCTTGCCTTTTCTATTTGCTTGTGTGCTTGTTTGTCCTTATGGCTTTGCCTAAGAGTACCGACCACCTTCTTAGAAGGTTGGAAGAGATTGAATCGAATATTAGAAGCTTTATGAATTTGCAATTTGAGCATAATAATTTCTTCAGAAAAGAGCTTAAGGAACAAAAAGGTTTTTTGGGGTTTATGAACAAAGAGCTTGATGATATGAATAAAGAATTTTATGGTGTGAACTCTCAAATTACCTGGCTTGAAAATGCTATAGCCAAAATTTCTGATAAGCAAGCCACCTTAGTCAATAAGATGGTCGCCAAATCAGAAAAGTTAGATGAAAATAATGATGAAGATCTTAAAGTTATTGATGTGTCTCCTATTAGATCTTTGTTTTGCAATATGAATATTGATAATAATGGGACTGAAGATGAGTCAACTTTACCTAGAAGGCGTCCCAAGAATTCGTAGTTTTTAGATCTTGATACTAAATTTGGTAAAAGTGGGATTGGAGACGTCATGACTTTAAATAGTATTGAACCCACTATCTCGGATTTCAAGGAATTTGATTCTGATAATTGTTCTTTAGAAGGTTGTATTTCCTTGTTGCAATCCGTTATTAATTCTCCTCATGCTTATAGTCAAAATAAAGCTTTTACCAAACACATTGTTGATGCCTTGATGCAATCTTATGATGAAAAACTTAATTTGGAAGTTTCTATACCTAGAAAGCTTAATGATGAGTGGGAACCTACTATAAAGATTAGAATTAAAGATCATGAGTGTTTTGCTTTGTGTGATTTGGGTGCTAGTGTTTCCACGATTCCGAAAACTTTATGTCATATTCTAGGTTTCCATGATCTTGATGATTGCTCTTTAAATTTGCACCTGGCGGATTCCACCATTAAAAAGCCAATGGGAAGGATAAATGATGTTCTCATTGTTGCAAATAGAAATTTGGTGCCCGTAGATTTTATCGTTCTTGATATAGATTGCAATCTTTCTTGCCCTATTATTCTTGGTAGACCTTTCCTTAGAACGATTGGCTCGATTATTGATATGAAGGAAGGGAATATTAGATTCCAATTTACATTAAAGGAAGGCATGGAGAACTTTCCAAGAAAGAAAGTCAAATTACCTTATGAATTTATCATGCGAGCTACTTATGAATTTAGTGCCAAAGATGGCACTACTTATATCTATCTTCGCTTTTATGCCTGACTAGGGGCGTTAAACGATAGCGCTAGTTGGGAGGCAACCCAATTTTATTTATGTTTTTTTGTTTTTGTTCATGTGTAGTAATAAATCTTGAATCTATCTTCTGTTTAGATGTGTTTTTATCTTTTAATTAGTGTTTGTGCCAAGTAGAACCTATAGGATAACCTATGATGATAGTTGATTTAATTCTGCTGAAAAACAGAAACTTTGCGCGCACAAATTTAGTTTTGTTAAATCACAGAAACGTGATTTTTGCGTTGATTCTTTTTGATTCTGATCAATAGACAAATTTGCAAGGACTTCCTAGTTTGGTAGGATTTTTAGAGTTCCAGAATTTTAGGTTAGTTACAGATTGCTACAGACTGTTCTGTTTTTGACAGATTCTGTTTTTCGTGTGTTGTTTGCTTATTTTGATGCATCTATGGCTAGTAAAATAGTTTATAAACCATAGAGAAGTTGTAATACAGTAGGTTTAACACCAAATTAAATAAATAATGAGTTCATTACAGTACCTTATGTGGTGGTTTTGTTTTCATTCACTAACGGAGCTTATAAGATTTGCTGTTGAGTTTTGTGTTGTGAAGTTTTCAAGTTTTGGGTAAAGCTTTGATGGACTATAGAATAAGGAGTGGCAAAAGAATAAGATTGGGGATTCCCATGGCACCCCAAGATATTCAAGAATATCCAAAAGCCTAAGCTTGGGGATGCCCCAGGAAGGCATCCCCTCTTTTGTCTTCGTTCATTGGTAACTTTACTTGGAGCTATATTTTTATTCGCCACATGATATGTGTTTTGCTTGGAGCGTCGTGTATTATATCAGTCTTTGCTTTTTAGTTTACTACAATCATCCTTGCTGTACACACCTTCTGGGAGAATCCCACTTGATTAGAATTTGCTAGAATATGCTATGTGCTTCACTTATATCTTTTGAGCTTGATAGTTTTTGCTCTAGTGCTTCACTTATATCTTTTAGAGCATGGTGGTGGCTTACTTTTGTAGAAATTGCTAGTCTCTCATGATTCACTTATATTATTTTGAGAGTCTTTTTGAACAGCATGGTATTTGCTATGGTTATAAAATTGGTCCTAGAATGGTAGGCATCCAAGTTGGGTATAATAAAAACTATCATAGGAAGTGAATTGGATGCTATGATCAATTTGATACTTGATAATTGTTTTGAGATATGGAGGTAGTGATATTAAAGTCATCCTAGTTGGGTGATTATGAATTTAAAGAATGCTTGTGCTGAAGTTAGCAAGTCCTGTAGCATGCACGTATGGTTAAAGTTGTGTAACAAATTTGAAACATGAAGTGTACCTGGCTTGTGCATCCTTATGAGTGGCGGTCGGGGACGAGCGATGGTCTTTTCCTACCAATCTATCCCCCTAGGAGCATGCGCGTAGTGCTTGATTTTTGATGACTTCTAAATTTTTGCAATAGTTATATGAGTTCTTTTGACTAATGTTGAGTCCATGGATTATACGCACTTTTACCTTTCCGCCATTGCTAGCCTCTTCGGTACCGTGAATTGCCCTTTCTCACCTTGAGAGTTGGTGCAAACTTCGCCAGTGCATCCAATCCCCGTGATACGATACGCTCTATCACACATAAACCTCCTTATATCTTCCTCAAAACAGCCACCATACCTACCTATTATGGCATTTCCATAGCCATTCCGAGATATATTGCCATGCAACTTTCCACCGTTCCGTTCATCATCATCATGACATACTTTACTTTTGTCATATTGCGATTGCATGATCATGTAGTTGACATCGTATTTGTGGCAAAGCCACCATGCATAATTTTTCATACATGTCACTCTTGATTCATTGCACCATCCCGGTACACCACCGGAGGCATTCATATAGAGTCATATATTGTTCTAGTTTTGAGTTGTAATTCATATGTTGTAATCAATAAAAGTGTGATGATCATCATTATTAGAGCATTTCCCAAAGAAAAAAAAAGAGAAGAAGAAAGGCCAAAAAAAAAGGCCCCCAAAAAAAAGAAAATAAATAAAAGGGGCAATGTTACTATCTCTTTTTCCACAATTGTGCTTCAAAGTAGCACCATGTTTTTCATATAGTGAGTATCATAGATTGTCTTTTTCATACTAGTGGGAATTTTTCATTATAGAACTTGGCTTGTATATTCCTACGATGGGCTTCCTCAAATGCCCTAGGTCTTCGTGAGCAAGCAAGTTGGATGCACACCCACTAGTTTATTTTTGTTGAGCATTCATTTATAGCTCTAGTGCATCCGTTGCATGGCAATCCCTACTCCTCATGTTGACATCAATTGATGGGCATCTCCATAGCCCGTTGATTATCCTCGTCAATGTGAGACTTTCTCCTTTTTTTGTATTCTCCACACAATCCCCATCATCATATTCTATTCCACCCATAGTGCTATATCCATGGCTCACGCTCATGTATTGCGTGAAGGTTGAAAAAGTTTGAGATTATTTAAGTATGAAACAATTGCTTGGCTTGTCATCAGGGGTATAGAAGTTGGGAACATCTTTGTGTGACGAAAATGAAGCATAGCCTAACTATATGATTATATAGGGATGAACTTTCTTTTGCCATGTTATTTTGAGAAGACATGATTACTTTGATTAGTATGCTTGAAGTGTTACTATTTCTTTTATCAATATGATCTTTTATTTTGAATCATTTGGATCTGAACATTCATGCCACAATAAAATAAAACTACATTGAGAATTATGCTAGGTAGCATTCCACATCAAAAATTCTGTTTTTATCATTTACCTACTTGAGGACGAGCATGAATTAAGCTTGGGGATGCTTGATACGTCTCCAACATATCTATAATTTTTGATTGTTCCATGCTATTATATTACCCCTTTATAATGTTTATGGGCTTTATTTTACACATTTATATCATTTTTGGGATTAACCTACTCACCGGAGGCCCAGCCCGTATTGCTGTTTTTTTGCCTATTTCAGTATTTCGAAGAAAAGGAATATCAAACGGAGTCCAAACGGAATGAAGCCTTCAGGAACGTGATTTTTGGAACGAACGTGATCCGGAGGACTTGGAGTGCAAGTCAAGAAGCAGCCCAGGCGGCCACGAGAGGGGAGGGTGCGCCCAACCCTACAGGGCGCGCCCCCCTGTCTCGTGGGCCCCTCAGGTGGCCACCGACGTACTTCTTCCTCCTATATAAGCCTACGTACCCCGAAAACATCCAGGGAGCCAACGAAACACAATTTCCACCACCATAACCTTCTTTATCCGCGAGATCCCATCTTGGAGCCTTCGTCGGCGCTCCACCAGAGGGGGAATCGACCACGGAGGGCTTCTACATCCACACCATAGCCCCTCTGATGAGTTGTGAGTAGTTTACCACAAACCTTCGGGTCCATAGTTATTAGCTAGATGGCTTCTTCTCTCTTTTTGGATCTCAATACAATGTTCTCCCCCTCTCTTGTGGAGATCTATTTGATGTAAACTCTTTTTGCGGTGTGTTTGTCGAGATCGGATGAATTGTGGGTTTATGATCAAGTTTATCTATGAGAAATATTTGAATCTCCTCTGAAATCTTTTGTGTATGATTGAGTTATCTTTTCAAGTTTCTTTGAATTATCAGTTTGGTTTGGCCTACTAGATTGATCTTTCTTGCCATGGGAGAAGTGCTTAGCTTTGGGTTCAATCTTGCGGTGTCCTTACCCAGTGACAGAAAGGGTTGCAAGGCACGTATTCTATTGTTGCCATCGAGGATAAAAAGATGGGGTTTATATCATACTGCTTGAGTTTATCCCTCTACATCATGTCATCTTGCTTAATGCGTTACTCTGTTCTTTATGAACTTAATACTCTGGATGCAGGCAGGTGTCGGTCGATGTGTGGAGTAATAGTAGTAGATGCAGGTAGGAGTCGGTCTACTTGTTGCGGACGTGATGCCTATATACATGATCATGCCTAGATAATCTCATAACTATGCACTTTTCTATCAATTGCTCGATAGTAATTTGTTCACCCACCGTAATACTTATGCTATCTTGAGAGAAGCCACTAGTGAAACCTATGGCCCCTGGGTCTATCTTTTATCATATTTGCTTTCAATCTACTTTTATTTGCATCTTTACTTTTTGCATCTATATTATAAAATACCAAAAATATATTTATCTTATCATACTATCTCTATCAGATCTCACTTTTGCTAGTGGCTGTGAAGAGATTGACAACCCCTTTATTGCGTTGGTTGCGAGTTCTTTGTTTGTTTGTGTAGGTGCGTGGAACTTTTGAGGAGCCTCCTACTGGATTGATCCCTTGGTTCTCAAAAACTGAGGAAAATACTTACGCTACTATTGCTGCATCACCCTTTCCTCTTCAAGGAAAACCACAGAGGGCTTCTACACCATCCTTGCTGCACCACCAATGATGTGTAAGTAGTTTACCACAGACGTACGGGTCCATAGTGATTAGCTAGATGTCTTCTTCTCTCTCTTTGATCTTCAATATAATGTTCTTTTGGAGATCCATCCGATGTAATCTTCTTTTTGGCCTGTTTGTTGGGATCCGATGAGTTGTGGGTCTATGATCAGATTATTCACTGAGAGTAACTGAGCCTTTTCTGAACTTTATTATCCATGAACTATAGCTTTGCATTTCTCTCTGATATATCCGTTGGTTTGGCCAACTAGATTGATTTATCTTCAGTGGGAGAGGTGCTTTCTAGTGGGCTAAATCTCGAGGTGTCCTCAACAAGTGATAGCAGGGGTAGCGAGGCACATATTGTGTTGTTGCAAATAAGGGTAAAAGATTGGGTTTAATCATACTATTGCTTGGTTTTATTCTATCTACATTATGTCATCTTGCTTAAAGCGTTACTCTGTTTGTTATGAACTTAATAGCCTAGATGCATGCTGATAGCGGTCAATGGGTGGGATAATAGTAGCAGATGCAGGCAAGAGTCACTCTACTTGTCATAGACATAATGCCTATATACATGATCATTGTTGTTGGGACCGAGAGTATATCGACCAAGGGGGTGAATGGGAGATTAAAAAATTCTTGCGAATGTTTTGAATTGAACCCAAACACAAGAGCGAAAAAGATTTGGTAGATAAGTAACTTAAGCAAATATCCTACCGAGGAACAAATCTTTTGAGATAGGAAGCTATAACAGTCCGAGCATAGTAGACAACGGGCTTAACTATCGCGATGGTAATGCAATACAAAAACAGATGCAGAAGCATGAATGAAAGACTATAAGCGAACAATAGAGTATATTCTAACTAAAAGGAATGCACAGCGATACTGCATGATAGATACGAGGGGTGTAGACCATATAAACAGATCACTAGAGAATGGTAAAAGATCAATAAGTGAACAGATAGACAGTCATCACAGAGCTTGAAAGATAAGCACTGAAAGAAATGCATAGTACTAGAATGAACCAGTGGTACTCGATGGCAACATATGAATTTGGTAGACCAGTTCGCCCTTATGCCACAGGACTATGTCTGGTTGTAGGGACTTGTGATTTAACACATGAGCAAACCTCTCTCCCTATTATTCTCCTTCAACTAGGAGCTGATCAGACTCCAGTTGATTTCACTCGAGGAAGATACTTATCGGCGATCTCCAAACCTTCGACATACTTCTTTCACAAACCACAATTACTCTTGGTTGTTGAAGATCTTGATTGGTAAAGACAACAACTCTTCAACACTCAAGCCGACACCTATCCGCCTAGAGAGTGCGCAACACTCAAGAGTAATAGGTACAAGAACTCTAACTCAGAACTGCCGACTGTTGTG
Organism: Triticum aestivum; assembly: GCF_018294505.1. Lineage (NCBI taxonomy): Eukaryota > Viridiplantae > Streptophyta > Magnoliopsida > Poales > Poaceae > Triticum > Triticum aestivum. The sequence goes on from NC_057801.1 coordinate 335,021,539, forward strand.
ATGCTCAACCATTGTCTAAGTTTTGGATATGTGTTTTCTCTTGGTGGATTTTAAACTCAAATCTCTCGGAGAGGGGATGCTCAATCAATCTTCCTAGAAATCTTAAGCGAAGCAGTCAACAAACAACATTGGAGCGGGGTGGCTATTTATAGCTACAACCTTCCCGACAGGAAATGACCAAAATGGACAGGCAGGACAACCAATGGCCGAATGACATGAGTCCAACGGTTAGAAATTTGAGCACAACGGTAACATTCCTTGTGGAGCAAGAAATGCTAACTCCTCGGTCCAAAATATATCTCCTACAACACTGAAGAACCACGTCTTCTACTGACAGGTAATGATTCAGAGCATAAAGAGATTTCTCTCAGTCTTGCATAGGTTTGAGCTAAGCATCAAAGTGGATCTAAGCTACAAGAACCTATACTCATCTTAATAGCATGGAGATTCTATGACTCAAGAAAGAGAAGAAGAACAACGAAATGAATGCTACGTCTTCACTTCGCCTTCGACCTTCTAAGCTGCAACCAATTTTCTTCGGGCAAACATCGAACTTGCTTGATGTTAGCAATATAATTTCAAGGGGTGAACTTCTTCATATCAATCTTCTCGCCTACAAGGCTTAGAAAGATTTAACTGAATCATCTCTGTATCTCAGATATTTTTCGGTGAAGTTCCTCGAACTTGACACCCAATATGGCATTCTCTTCGGTTTTGCATGGACTATTTCTCTCTATGTGCACTAGGAAACAAATCAGTCCATGCCTGTTTCTGTAAACAATGTCCAAAACACGAGGGCAAATATTGCACCAACAATCTCCCCCTTTTTGGACGATTGTTGACAAAAAAGAACACATAGATAGATAGATGAAGTGATGAACATATAGGATGGATGTGAAAGGAAATGGGAGACGAGAGATAATTATGAAGATAAAACACACTCCCCTGAATGTATGCATTATACCGAAGATATTTCATTTGAGGATATGCTTGGGAGATAAACCGGAAGGTGGCAAGGTGAATCTTCGTACGAGAAGCATTGTTGTATGGTACTATTTGTACCATTTATCAATGCTCTCGATCCTGTCTGAGATATTTCCTATGGCACAATATTTGAAAAAGATTTGTTAAAGATTATGAATACTTTCAAATGATTTGTTGCGGAAATAAGCCATGAAGATTTACTCAAAACAGAGTTTGGATCCACACGAGGCATAATAAATCCCTACAAATTAGATATTCGAGAGATATCAAAGCACATGATGCACAAGAGTTCTTCTCGAGGTGAATATGCTCCAGATGGAGTTTTCCTTCAAATATGGTGAAGAAATAATGGCTACAAAAGGAAAAACATCACATCAGATAGACTGAATTTATTTTTGTTCGAGAATCGAATAAGTTCAGTTTGAAGTCAATTTTCTTCTCCTATGAAAGAGATAAGTATCAAAGACAATCATTTGCCACTAGTATATCTATAACACCTGCAAACAAATAACCGATAGCAAATATAGCATTGCAGGGGTTATTAACGGTACACGAAGACAAAGTTTACCAACACCACATGCGGTGCTATAAAGTTTCATGACCAAAATCAAATAGTTCAACGGAGGAAACCAAACTGTTCGACGGAAAGGCAAATGGCGAATGAAAACACACACTGCAAATATCGCGCTCACCCATCCTCTCGATGTTCTTCTCCCCCTTTTGTCAATAGGTGTCAAAAAGGAAAGAGAATGCATATGAGGAACTACTCGTCCAAAGAACCCTCAGAGCTCAAACTGTTTTGTGAAACAGAACGAGCAATGGTTGAGGTCGAAGTAGGAGCTGTACTTGCACCAGGGGCTTCGGGACTAGCTTCAGGAGTAGAGCAAGGAGCATCTAGCTTTAATATGACTATGCCTGCAATGTTTTCAATCTCATCATCTGGTTTAAAGAACAACATATTAGTGGAGTCAAAACGCTTAGGAAGCACTGGGGTTTACCTTCAGATGTGAGGTACTTCAAACAACTCTAGATAATCATAATATTTTTGTTGCCCTTGGCAATTAGTTGCTCATGAGAGTAATGCTTGCGCATGAGGGTCTAGGAGTGCTTCTTTAGTTCCTTATCATACAGAAGGATTTGGCGAGTATGATTGTTAAGAAAATTGATTTCAGCCATCATCTCCAATTTTACTTCGCGGTCGAGCTTGCACTGGTACAGCGAGCTGCTATACAAACGGTTTTTAACCCCTTTCTTCGATGGCATTTTGAACCATCGCCTTGCCAGTGTGGGTGATAGGGGGGTCATTCCCACACAACCCAGAAACTGTCGGTGATAGGCCCTCCGATCACACACGCTGGGCAAAAGTAGCTCGTGTGAGATCGGGCTAGCCATCGCATACAATTATACATCCCCAATCGTTTCCGTTTGCTAAGTACATCACACAAAGTGAATCCCAGGCAAACGTTTCCTTCATATGTACATCCCACATAGTCAACCCACAGAACACATTTCCATTCATATGTACATCTCACACGGTCAATCTAAGAAGAACGTTTCCGTTCGTATGTACATCCCACACGATGAATCGCAGACAAACGTTTCTGTTTGCATGTACATCACACCCAATTTTCCCCATCAAATTGTGTGCGATAGTGTTGCCATTGCAGACGATATTAAATTTTTTATCATCTTCTTTATTGAATGCGTCACGCACGGTGCATAGAAGAAGCTGTGTGGCATAGGCTGTCCATCACGCATACTTTTTATGTGGAAAACATTTGCGCAAGGTGGCCTTTCGGACAACACATACAGAGAGGATATCCAACGGCTCCAATGGCGCTCCCCATGGCTCCAATTGTGCTCCTAGCGGCTGACGGCGACAATGGGAGGTGATACGTCCATTTTGCATCATGCTTTTATATCACTATTTATTGCATTATGGGCTATTATTACACATTATGTCACAATACTTATGGCTATTCTCTCTTATTTTACAAGGTTTATCATGAAGAGGGAGAATGCCGGCAGCTGGGATTCTGGCTGGAAAAGGAGCAAATATTGGAAACCTATTCTGCACAGCTCCAAAAATCCTGAAACTCCACGGATGTCACATTTGGAATTAATAAGAATTATTGATCGAATAAAATACCAGAGGGGGCCCACACCCTGGCCAGGAGGGTGGGGGCGTGCCCCTGTCTCCTGGGCCTCCTGTTGGCCCTCCGGTGCCCATCTTCTCCTATATGAAGCCTCTTACCCTGAAAAAAATCATAAGCAAGCTTACGGGACGAAACTCCGCCGCCACGAGGCGGAACCTTGGAGGAACCAATCTAGGGCTCCGGCGGAGCTGTTCTACCGGGGGAACTTCCCTCCGGGAGGGGGAAATCATCACCATCGTCATCACCAACGATCCTCTCATCGGGAGGGCGCCAATCTCCATCAACATCTTCACCAGCACCATCTCCTCTCAAAACCCTAGTTCATCTCTTGTATCCAATCTTGTATAAAAACCACAAATTGGTACCTGTGGGTTGCTAGTAGTGTTGATTACTCCTTGTAGTTGATGCTAATTGGTTTACTTGGTGGAAGATCATATGTTCAGATCCTTAATGCATACTAATATTCCTCTAATCATGAACATGAATATGCTTTGCGAGTAGTTACGTTTGTTCCTGAGGACATGGGTGAAGTCTTTCTATTAGTAGTCATGTGAATTGGTATTCGTTTGATATTTTGATGAGGCGTATGTTGTCTCTCCTCTAGTGGTGTTATGTGAACGTCAACTACATGACACTCCACCATTATTTGGGCCTAGAGGAAGGCATTGGGAAGTAATAAGTAGATGATGGGTTGCTAGAGTAACAGAAGCTTAAACCCTAGTTTATGTGTTGCTTCGTAAGGGGCTGATTTGGATCCACTAGTTTCATGCTATGGTTAGGTTTACCTTAATACTTATTTTGTAGTTGCGGATGCTTGCAATAGGGGTTAATCATAAGTGGGATGCTTTTGCAAGAAAGGGCAGTACCCAAGCACCGGTCCACCTACATATCAAATTATCAAAGTACCGAACGCGAATCATATGAGCGTGATGAAAACTAGCTTGACGAAATTCCCATGTGTCCACGGGAGCACTTTTCTCGTTATAAGAAATTGTCCAGGCTTGTCCTTTGCTACAAAAAGGATTGGGCCACCTTGCTGCACCTTATTTACTTTCTTTGCTTGTTACCCGTTACAAATTATCTTATCACAAAACTATCTGTTACCTACAATTTTAGTGCTTGCAGAGAATACCGTACAGAAAACCGCTTGTCATTTCCTTCTGCTCCTCGTTGGGTTTGACACTCTTACTTATTGAAAGGACTATGATAGATCCCCTATACGTGTGGGTCATCAAGACTCTTTTCTGGCGCTGTTGCCAGGGAGTGAAGCGCCTTTGGTGAGTGGAACTTGGTAAGGAAACATTTATATAGTGTGCTGAAATTTTCTGTCACTTGTTACTATGGAAACCAATCCTTTGAGGGGCTTGTTCGGGGTATCTTTGCCCCGACCAGTAGAGCAAAGAGTTGCTCCTCAACCTATTGAACCTACTGAATATGTTTACTTTGAGATTCCTTCAGGTATGATAGAGAAACTGCTAGCTAATCCCTTTGTAGGAGATCGAACATTGCATCCCGATTTACACCTTATCTTTGTGGATGAAGTTTGTGGATTATTTAAGCTTGTAGGTATTCCCGATGATGTTTTCCAAAGGAAGGTATTCCCTTTATCTTTGAAGGGAGATCATTGACATGGTATAGGCTATGTGATGATACGGGATCCTGGAATTATAAACGATTGAAGTTGGAATTTCACCAGAAGTTCTATCCTATGCATCTTGTTCATCGTGATTGTAATTACATATATAATTTTTGGCCCCGCAAAGAGAAAGTATCGCTCAAGCTTGGGGGATGCTTAAGTCAATGTTATATTCATGCCCCAATCATGAGCTCTCAAGAGAAATGATTATTCAAAAATTTTATGCTCGACTTTCTCTCAATGATCGCAGCAAGCTCGGTACTTCCTGTGCTGGTTCTTATATGCTGAAGACTACTGAATTCAAGTGGGATTCATTGGAAATAATTAAACGCAACTCTGAAGATTGGGGTTCCGACGATGGTAAGGAGTCAGGTATGACACCTAAGTTTGATTGTGTTAAATCTTTTATGGATACCGATGCTTTTCATGGATTTAGCGCTAAATATGGACTTGACTCTGAGATAGTAGCTGCTTTTTGTGAATCTTTTGCTACTCACATTGATCTCCCTAAGTGTCGGGGAAACTGATCCACGAACACCTATGGGACCGGCGGACCGAGCCCCTTTCGGTTCGGCGGGGGGCGGAGATCGCACGAATAGCGGATCGAGGCGAAGCACACGAGCAGTTTACCCAGCTTCGGAGCTCTCCGGAGAGATAACACTCCTACTGCTGCTTGTCTGATTGTATTGAGTTCTTGCTCGGGAGCGCTGAGTGCTACAGTACACACTAGCTGCTAACGAGACCGTGCGTGAGTGTTTTTCTGCCCCCGAACCCCCGAACCCCCCTTCCACGTTGCGCATGGGCCTCCGTTTATATGCTCAAGGGGTCACCGACAGGTGGCAACGTAGACAAGGGTAAAAATGGAAAAGGGATTGTGGTTGGTACAGCTACCTGTACAGTGTATCCTACCTAACCCTGACGGCAGGGACAAAGGAATTAAATGCCCGCCTGCGTCGCTCAAACAGTGCAAAAAGGGACCGTCAAGGACGCCACCGCTTGTCACCGCGCACCGCTGGCTGCACAGCCTCCCGCCACGCGCGCCTGTAAAGGCCTCATGGCGACAAGTTGGTGGAAGTGCTGGAGCGTGGGTACAGAGTGGTTGCTTGCCGCGGCAAGCGCCTTGCCGCGGTCACTGTCTTGTCGTGTCCGGAAGCTTGTCGCTCACTGGGCCTTGCCAGGACGCGTGGCGCGTCGCGGCAAGTTCCTTGAGAAGCCTTGGCTGGCCTTCCCGGCAAGCTCCTCTTGCCGGGGACTTGTCTCCTTGGCTTGAATACTTTGTTCTTGAATGGCTCCAAAGGAACCACGGAGGACCTTGGCGGTCACCCGGCAAGCCTTGCCGCGGGGTGCTGCGACTGCCCGTGCACAAGTTCGGGATACTAGGGTACCCCTACTCTAGTACACTAACAGGAGCCCCCGGGCCTGGGCCACACACGGTGCCGAGCGCTATTGGGCCAGGCCCAAAATAGGGCACGGGCACGCGCGGCCTGGGTTACGCCGTATCTCACTCCGTATCCACCGCGCCTTCCCCGAACGGCACGCGTTGAATGCGGCGTCGTGGGAGAGATCGTGGGTGGTTTCTTTATTCGGAAAAACGGAACGCCCGCCCCCTCCCTCTTTATAAGCAGGGGAAACAGGGGCAGTTCGCCCATCGCGCCGGTTGCTACTCCAATCTCAGAAATCTCCGCCACTCCCCCCTTCTTCCCAAAGCTAAAAGAGAGCAGCGCTCCACCCCCCATCGCCACCAGCATCATCAACGCCGTCGATCTCCCCCACCACCTCTGCCATGGCTCCGAAAGCCGACAAGGGGAAGGTCGTGAAGTCGGCCGAGGCGCAGCGGCTCGTGGCGCTGCGAAAGGAGCGGGCAATCTCCCCCCCCAGCTTGCCGCGAAGGAGCTGAGGGAGTACCACTACCTCTTCTGGTCGACGGAGACGCGAGCGCATCCGCGTACGAAGGTACTCCCGGCTGCCGCTTCGGAATTGGCTCCGAATGGGTACCCTTTCTTCGCGTTGTTCTTCTACTGCGGGCTCTGCCCGCCTTTCTCTGAATTTTTCTGCGATATCATGAACACCTACGGGTTCCGCCTCCTTGATTTCACCCCCAATGCTGTTCTGACCATGGCAGTTTTCACACATCTCTGCGAAAACTTTGTCGGAGTCTATCCAAACGTAGCCCTTTTCTGCCACTTCTTTATGCCCCGAGTTGAGAGAGGGGAGCCCTTATCCGGCGGAATCGCATGGATCTCGAGAGCTGGCAAGAAGGAAGCTTATCTGGAGGGAGAGCTCCGCAGCAAGTGGGAGGAATGGAGAGCAGAATGGTGCTAGATTGTCGAGGAGAACACGCAGCCATTTACCGCCCAGCGCGAAGCCCCAATAGCGCGCGGCAACGATTGGAGCAACGTGGCCCCGAAAGACAATAGGCTGAAGATTGCCGTCACCCGGATCCTACGCCTCAGGCTTGCCGGGCTCACCGTAGGCGCCGTTGGCACAGATTTTCTTCGCCGCCGCATCGCCCCCCTGCAGGAGAGGAGGAGACCCACCTGGGAGTTCCAGAACGCGGCGGATATCATGAGGCTGCGCCCGGGCCTCAACTTCAACTTCACTGTCCTGGAACAGGACGCGATGATCCTGGAACTGTTCAAGCGCGATCCTCAGCATCCCGAAGCGTTCATGTTGCCAAGGGGTGTCGTTCCGCTGTGCAACAATTCCTCGCTCGACCGCATCCGTGCAATGATGCCGCTGTGCGATTCACATGGAATTGTCCCAACTTGGCAAGAGCCTGCAGACGACGTCGTGCGGGATTTCTTTGACGGCTTGGTAGAAGTGTCGGTCCGCTCCGATGAACAGAAGAGCCTTACTCGCGACACCACCGATGCGGAGATGCAGCGCATCGCCACTAGGCTGGAAGAGGCGGTGGTAGCAGCTGCCGCGGGCGAGTTCGGATTCACCGTGGAGGAGGTAGAGGCAGCAGAGGCGGCAAGCCTTGCCGAGCGAGAGGAGTTTGCCGGCGAGGGAGAGCTTGTCGGGCCTGAAGCTGTGTCGAGCGAGCCCGGCGAGGGAGAGCTTGTCGGGCCCGAACCTTCAGACAGCTCGCCGCGAGCGGAGCTCCCAGCTCCACCAAGAAGGCGCCTCCGCAAGGCCGGGGACGCAGCGGGGCGGCAGACGAGTCAATAGCCGCCGTGCCGCGCAACACGCTCTACCGCGGCAAGCACTGTTGCCGCGGGAGCGCCTCACGCCGCTGCGGCAACTGGAGCGGGGTCTTCCCGGTCCACCGCTACTACTCCTGCCAAGCGGACAAGGGAACCTACTCCTCCGCCTCGTCACACCGGAGGCGAGCCGGACTTTGATCTCTCCGCGCTCAGCTCCGATGAGGAAGAAGAAGAGTAAGATTCCTTGCTGTACTTATAGTTCTTCAATTTTGTTGCTTTGTCTTGTATCTGATTTGCTTCACTCTGAACCAATTCCTTTTCAGGACGCTGGCCTAGAGAGCGGCAAATATAGCCAAGGTCCCGGTGATTGTCATCGAGGACGAACCCACCGCGACGGCAGAGGACATGTCCGAGACTACCTTGCCGGACCCGGCAACCATTCCTCAAAGCAGCCCCCAGCGCAGCCCCCCACATAAGTATATGGTTTACTTCATGCTGTCAGGCGCGCATGAGTGCTCTTTCTTTGCTGATATCTGACTGTTGGTTTGTGTAGGAGCAGAGCAGCCTCACCAGGAGTGCCCGGAAGCCGCTCCTGAAATGCCATCTGCTTCTACTACACTGCCAAGGGAGGATTCCCCGGCAAGGGAGCGTTCCCCGGCAAGGGAGAACTCCCCTGCAAGGGACAGTTCTCCGGCAAGGGACGGGACCAGTGACCCTCCGGTGGTTGAGACCACGACTGCAGATCCTAGTACAGGTAATCCTCTTGCTTGAAAACTTCCCTTGGGTTCTTGTTCTTCTGATTTTCTTTTTGGATATTTGCTTGACTTTTCTCCTTTTTTCGTTCGTCAGATCCATCTGCCACGGAGCCGATGGAAACCGAAGGAGAAGCCGGCGCTGATGATCCCGCCGGCGAAGAGGCCACCAAAGCTGCCGCCGCAGAAGCTGGCGAGGGATCCGGCGATCGTACTGTTGGCCCCGAGGCCGCAGGAGCGTCAGGCGCTACGCCGACCGCCGATCCCTCCGCCGCTGCTGCAGCGCTAGGCTCCGAATAGCCCCAGCCCGGCGCATATTTGAAGGCCGGCGACGGCATTTTCATCAAGCCCCCCTAGGCGTCAAGCTCCAGGGCGCCGGTCGAAGGAGATATCTTGGATGGAGAGGTGCTCGCCTCCGCTGGGCTGACGCTGGTCGACGCGCCAAGCAGCAGCAGCGACGAGCCTGAGGAGGAGCGGCTGCTGCGAAAGCTGCTGTCGCTCTACCATGCCCGACAAGCCAAGCTGGCATCCCGAGAAGCGCTTGTCACGAAGGCAGGAGTGGACATCAAGAAGCGCGCGGAGGAGCTCCGGGGCCTCAACCAGGAAGTTCTTCGGTCCCTGGCAGAGGAGCGGGAGCAACTTGCCGAGGAGCGGAAAGCCTTCCTCCTCGAGAAGGCTGAAGTTGAAGAGCAACAGCGGCTTGCTGCCGAGAAGCTGTCTGCGCAGGAAGGCGAGTTGACGCAGTGCAAGGTCAACCTTGACAACCACGAGGAGGAGCTTGCCGCGCGCGAGCAAACATTTGGCGGGGCTCTCAAGGAAGCAGAGGATGCTGCCGCAGCTGCCAAGGCCGCCAAGAAGGAGCTGGAGACGAGGGTGGCGCAGCTGGAGGCCTATCTCAAGGCGAGCGGCGAGGAGCTCGCTGCACTCAAACGTGAGCGTGAGAAGGACGCCGCCGCTCATGGCGAGCTGCAGGGTCTTCTCGCTGAGAGGAGCAAGGAGCTTAGCGCCGCCAAGGACTCCAACGCAGATCTAGAGTTGAAGCTGACTACTTTGACTCAGACGCTGGACGGCGCCAGGGAGCGGGAGGTGGCCTTGACGGAGAAGATCAAGGCCGATGAGGTGCTGCTGGCGAATCCTGCCGCTGCCCAGAACACTTTTAGGGAGAATGTGGAGCACTGGACCGAGGGTCTCGTGGATGTTGCCGCAGCCATCGACGGGGAGCTGGCGCAGCTGGGGATGGAGGATCTCGGGTACTCCTCCGACAAGCACCTCCAACCCAGCGCCAAGCTCAGCTTGTTCTTCAAAGGCGTGGCGACAGCCCTCCAGCGACTCCGGGAGAAGATCCCAAAGCAGCTGGCCGACGAGTCGCGCAAGATCTGCGCGGGAGCCCTTCAAAAGGTGCTGGTGAAGGTGGCCTTCCGCAACCCAGGCCTCAACCTCACCAACGTCCTCAGGTCCCAGCCGCCGGATGCTGATCTGGAAGCGCTCAACGCCCTTGTCGCACCCATTGTGGACAAGGTGAGCGGGATCAAGAGGGTTGAGGGCGATCGCGTAGATTAGGCCGCCTGTTTTGTCTTTTTCTTTGTCGCTGCTGGTCATGTCATGAGAACAGTCTGTTAGAGCTGTGACTTGTAATATAACTCTATTTTGGGTAGAGATTGCTGTGTTATTTCCTTTACTTGATTCCTTCCTTTGTATGTTTTTGCCCTACGCTTTTAGGGAACTTGTCGGCGCAGGCACCTGGGCCGCGAGCGCTGAGTGCGGGACATCAGCAGCCTGCTGCCGGTGCCACTTCCGACAAGAAACCTTGTCGCAACTAGTTGCATCTCACTTAAGTTGTTGAGCAGACTCGAAACAAAGTAAGGGCGCAACTAGCTACGAGTTGGTTCCTCCGTGCACAGGTTTTCCATAAAAGCACGGTCGTTCGAGGAAGATAACTTAAAAATTAAAACTAATTGCTCAAACTTGGGCAACTTAGCTTTTCTGTCGTTTGCTTTCCGGTAAGGCGAAACTTGCTTAAACGACACCTGGTCCACACCATTATCTTCTCCTTTCCCCCCGGCAAACTTGTGGGCGAGGGAACCTTCCTTTCCTTTTTGAGAAAAGGAAAGAAGAGAAAATAAAGATATGGAGCCTTACGGCTCGTTATTGCTTACCGTGGGTAGGCGCTGCACAAAGTGTCAGATAATGCATGCAAAAGAAGTAGAAAGCATGAAATTGACAAGATGAGCGGAGCACATGAGCTTTACTTATGCACGGGGTCTGCGCCCGGCTTTGTACAAAGGATTACATGCAACATCGACAAGACTTGTACAAAAGGTGGTTGCCGGAACGGGTTCCGGCAACCGCGCCCTACGGGTAAAACTTACGAAGATGCTCAATGTTCCAGGAGTTGCTCACCGGAATGCCATCTTCGGTCTCAAGGCGGACAGCGCCAGGCCTCGTGACTCGTTTCACCCGGTAAGGGCCTTCCCACTTCGGCGTCAACTTGTTGGAATTCTTGGCGGACTGAACGCGCCAAAGAACAAGGTCGCCTTCCTCGAAACTTCTGGCATTAACTTTAAGGCTATGGTAGCGGCGCAAAGCTTGCTGGTATCGAGCAGCTCGTACAGCAGCCTGAAGACGGTCCTCCTCAAGGAGCAGCATGTCATCTTGTCGCAGCTGCTCTTGCTCAAGCTCATCATAAGCGAGCACTCGAGGTGACCCGTATACGAGTTCCGTGGGGAGAACTGCCTCTGCTCCATAGACTAGAGCGAAAGGTGTCTGGCCAGTGGCTCGATTTGCCGTTGTCCTGATCGACCAAAGAACCACCGACAGCTCCTCAATCCAGTTCTTTCCGCACTTGCGCAGCCTGTCGAAAGTCCTGGTCTTGAGCCCGCGCAACACTTCAGCATTTGCCCTCTCCGCTTGACCGTTACTTCTCGGATGAGCAACAGAAGTGAAGCAGACCTTGGCGCCGAGATCCTGGACGTACTGCATGAAGGTGCGGCTCATGAATTGCATGCCGTTGTCGGTGATGATCCTGTTAGGGATCCCAAAACGGCAAACAATCGACCTAAAGAACTTGACTGCTGACTGTGCTGTCACCTTCCTCACTGGTTCCACTTCCGGCCACTTTGTGAACTTGTCGATTGCAACGTGCAAGTACTCAAAGCCCCCGATAGCTCGGGGAAAGGGGCCGAGGATGTCGAGCCCCCAGACCGAAAATGGCCAGGATAAAGGGATCGTCTGGAGAGCTTGAGCTGGCTGGTGTATCTGCTTGGAATGGAACTGGCACGCTTCACACTTGGTTACTTGTGCAGTTGCATCCTGGAGGGCTGTCGGCCAAAAGAAACCTTGCCGGAACGCTTTGCCGGCAAGTGCTCTTGCGCCAATGTGGTGACCACATATGCCTCCATGTATCTCTGCCAACAGCTTTTGTCCGTCTTCCCGATGAATGCACTTCAATTTCACACCGTTGAGTCTTCTTTTGTACAGTGTGTTGTCGACAAACTGGTACATACTTGACTGCCGGGCTACTCTTTCCGCTTCTTCTTGCTCTTCGGGAAGTTCTCCTGTCTGAAGGAGACGGACAATCTGCTGTGCCCATGTTGGAGCCTGCGGCTCGACAACAAGGACTAAAGGCACATCTGCTGCTGCGGGAACATCCGCTTCTACGGCGAGAACCTGCGGCTCTGCCGGAGCTTGACGTTCCCCGGCAAGCTTGCCGGAGCAAAACTTGTCGGGAGCGTCTGCTTCAACGGAACAAACCCTAGGGCTTGTCGGAGCAGACTGCTCCTCAGCACCTTCGGTGTTGATCTTGATGACCTTCTTGGCGGCGGCTTCGGGGAGAGATTGTGGGTGGTTTATTTATTCGGAAAAACGGAACGCCCGCCCCCTCCCTCTTTATAAGCAGGGGAAACAGGGGCAGTTCGCCCATCGCGCCGGTTGCTACTCCAATCTCAGAAATCTCAGCCGCTCCCCCCTTCTTCCCAAAGCTGAAAGAGAGCAGTGCTCCGCCCCCATCGCCACCAGCATCATCAACGCCGTCGATCTCCCCCCCACCTCCGCCATGGCTCCGAAAGCCGACAAGGGGAAGGTCGTGAAGTCGGCTGAGGCGCAGTGGCTCGTGGCGCTGCGAAAGGAGCGGGCAATCTCCCCCCCCCCCAGCTTGCCGCGAAGGAGCTGAGGGAGTACTACTACCTCTTCTGGTCGACGGAGATGCGAGCGCATCCGCGTACGAAGGTACTCCCGGCTGCCGCTTCGGAACTGGCTCCGAATGGGTACCCTTTCTTCGCGCTGTTCTTCTACTGCCGGCTCTGCCCGCCTTTCTCTGAATTTTTCTGCGATATCATGAACACCTACGGGTTCCGCCTCCTTGATTTCACCCCCAATGTTGTTCTGACCATGGCAGTTTTCGCACATCTCTGTGAAAACTTTGTCGGAGTCTATTCAAATGTAGCCCTTTTCCACCACTTCTTTATGCCCCGAGTTGAGAGAGGGGAGCCCTTATCCGGCGGAATCGCCTGGATCTCGAGAGCTGGCAAGAAGGAAGCTTATCTGGAGGGAGAGCTCCGCAGCAAGTGGGAGGAATGGAGAGCAGAATGGTGCTGGATTGTCGAGGAGAACCCGCAGCCATTTACCGCCCAGCGCCAAGCCCCAATAGCGCGCGGCAACGATTGGAGCAACATGGCCCCGGAAGACGATAGGCTGAAGATTGCCGTCACCTGGATCCTACGCCTCAGGCTTGCCGGGCTCACCGTAGGCGCCGTTGGCGCAGATTTTCTTCGCCGCCGCATCGCCCCCCTGCAGGAGAGGAGGAGACCCGCCTGGGAGTTCCAGAACGCGGTGGATATCATGAGGCAGCGCCCGGGCCTCAACTTCAACTTCACTGTCCTGGAACTGGACGCGATGATCCTGGAACTGTTCAAGCGCGATCCTCAGCATCCCGAAGCGTTCATGTTGCCGAGGGGTGTCATTCCACTGTGCAACAATTCCTCGCTCGACCGCATCCGTGCAATGATGCCGCTGTGCGATTCACATGGAATTGTCCCAACTTGGCAAGAGCCTGCAGACGACATCGTGCGGGATTTCTTTGGCGGCTTGGTAGAAGTGCCGGTCCGCTCCGATGAACAGAAGAGCCTTACCCGCGACACCACCGATGCGGAGATGCAGCGCATCGCCACTAGGCTGGAAGAGGCGGCGGCAGTAGCTGCCGCGGGCGAGTTCGGATTCACCATGGAGGAGGCAGATGCAGCAGAGGCGGCAAGCCTTGCCGAGCGAGAGGAGTTTGCCGGCGAGGGAGAGCTTGTCGGGCCTGAAGCTGAGTCGAGCGAGCCCGGCGAGGGAGAGCTTGTCGGGCCCGAACCTTCATACAGCTCACCGCGAGAGGAGCTCCCAGCTCCACCAAGAAGGCGCCTCCGCAAGGCCGGGGACGCAGCGGGGCGGCAGACGAGTCAACAGCTGCCGTGCCGCGCGACACGCTCTACCGCGGCAAGCACTGTTGCCGCGGGAGCGCCTCACGCCGCTGCGGCAACTGGAGCGGGGTCTTCCCGGTCCACCGCTACTGCTCCTGCAAGCGGACAAGGGAACCTACTCCTCCGCCTCGTCGCACCGGAGGCGAGCCGGACTTCGATCTCTTTGCGCTCAGCTCCGATGAGGAAGAAGAAGAGTAAGATTCCTTGCTGTACTTATAGTTCTTCAATTTTGTTGCTTTGTCTTGTATCTGATTTGCTTCACTCTGAACCCATTCCTTTTCAGGACGCTGGCCCAGAGAGCGGCGAAGAGAGCCAAGGTCCCGGTGATTGTCATCGAGGACGAACTCACCGCGACGGCAGAGGACATGTCCGAGACCACCTTGCCGGACCCGGCAACCATTCCTCAAAGCAGCCCCCAGCGCAGCCCCCCACGTAAGTATATGGTTTACTTCATGCCGTCAGGCGCACATGGGTGCTCTTTCTTTGCTGATATCTGACTGTTGGTTTGTGTAGGAGCAGAGCAGCCTCACCGGGAGTGCCCGGAAGCCGCTCCTGAAATGCCATCTGCTTCTACTACACCGCCAAGGGAGGATTCCCCGGCAAGGGAGCGTTCCCCGGCAAGGGAGAACTCCCCGGCAAGGGACAGTTCTCCGGCAAGGGACGGCACCAGCGACCCTCCGGTGGTTGAGACCATGACTGCAGATCCTAGTATAGGTAATTCTCTTGCTTGAAAACTTCCCTTGGGTTCTTCTTCTTCTGATTTTCTTTTTGGATATTTTCTTGACTTTTCTCCTTTTTCCGTTCGTCTGATCCATCTGCCACGGAGCCGATGGAAACCGAAGGAGAAGCCTACGCTGATGATCCCGCCGGCGAAGAGGCCACCAAATCTGCCGCCGCAGAAACTGGCGAGGGATCCGGCGATCGTACTGACGGCCCCGAGGCCGCAGGAGCGTCAGGCGCTACGCCGACCGCCGATCCCTCCGCCGCTGCTGCAGCGCCAGGCTCCGAAGAGCCCCAGCCCGGCGCCTATTTGAAGGCCGGCGACGGCATTTTCATCAAGCTCCCCTGGGCGTCAAGCTCCAGGGCGCCGGTCGAAGGAGAGATCTTGGATGGAGAGGTGCTCGCCTCCGCTGGGCTGACGCTGGTCGACGCGCCAAGCAGCAGCAGCGACGAGCCTGAGGAGGAGCGGCTGCTGCGGAAGCTACTGTCGCTCTACCGCGCCCGACAAGCCAAGCTGGCATCCCGAGAAGCGCTTGTCGCGAAGGCGGGAGTGGACATCGAGAAGCGCGCGGAGGAGCTCCGGGGCCTCAACCAGGAAGTTCTTCGGTCCCTGGCAGAGGAGCGGGAGCAACTTGCCGAGGAGCGGAAAGCCTTCCTCCTCGAGAAGGCTGAAGTTGAAGAGCAACAGCGGCTTGCCGCCGAGAAGCTGTCTGCGCAGGAAGGCGAGTTGACGCAGCGCAAGGTCAACCTTGACAGCCATGAGGAGGAGCTTGACGCGCGCGAGCAAACATTTGGCGGGGCTCTCAAGGAAGCAAAGGATGCTGCCGCAGCTGCCGAGGCCGCCAAGAAGGAGCTGGAGACGAAGGTGGCGCAGCTGGAGGCCGATCTCAAGGCGAGCGGCGAGGAGCTCGCTGCGCTCAAACGTGAGTGCGAGAAGGACGCCGCCGCTCATGGCGAGCTGCAGGGTTTTCTCACTGAGAGGAGCAAGGAGCTTAGTGCCGCCAAGGACTCCAACACAGATCTTGAGTTGAAGCTGACTACTTTGACTCAGACGCTAGACGGCGCCAGGGAGCGGGAGGTGGCCTTGACGGAGAAGATCAAGGCCGACGAGGTGCTGCTGGCAAATGCTGCCGCCGCCCAGAACACTTTTAGGGAGAATGTGGAGCACTGGACCGAGGGTCTTGTGGATGTTGCCGCAGCCATCGACGGGGAGCTGGCGCAGCTGGGGATGGAGGATCTCGGGTACTCCTCCGACGAGCACCTCCAACCCAGCGCCAAGCTCAGCCTGTTCTTCAAAGGCGTGGCGACGGCCCTCCGGCGACTCCGGTAGAAGATCCCAAAGCAGCTGGCCGACGAGTCGCGCAAGATCTGCGCGGGAGCCCTTCAAAAGGTGCTGGTGAAGGTGGCCTTCCGCAACCCAGGCCTCAACCTCACCAACGTCCTCAGGTCCCTGCCGCCGGATGCTGATCTGGAAGTGCTCAAGGCCCTTGTCGCACCCATTGTGGACAAGATGAGCGGGATCAAGAGGGTTGAGGGCGATCGCATAGATTAGGCCGCCTGTTTTCTCTTTTTCTTTGTCGCTGCTGGTCATGTCATGAGAACAGTCTGTTAGAGCTGCGACAAGCTATCTTGTAATATAACTCTATTTTGGGTAGAGATTGCTGTGTTATTTCCTTTACTTGATTCCTTCCTTTGTATGTTTTTGCTCTATGCTTTTAGGGAACTTGTCGGCGCAGGCACCTGGGCCGCGAGCACTGAGTGCGGTACGTCAACAGCCTGCTGGCGGTGCCGCTTCCGACAAGAAACCTTGTCGCAACTAGTCGCAGCTCACTTAAGTTGTTGAGCGGACTCGAAACAAAGTAAGGGCGCAACTAGCTACGAGTTGGTTCCTCCGCGCACAGGTTTTCCATACAAAGCACGGTTGTTCGAGGAAGATAACTTAAAAATTAAAACTAATTGCTCAAACTTTGGCAACTTAGCTTTTCTGTCGTTTGCTTTCCTGTAAGGCGAAACTTGCTTAAACGACGCCTGGTCCACACCATAATCTTCTCCTTTCCCCCGGCAAACTTGTGGGCGAGGGAACCTTCCTTTCCTTTTTGAGAAAACGAAAGAAGAGAAAATAAAGATATGGAGCCTTACGGCTTGTTATTGCTTACCGTGGGTAGGCGCTGCACAAAGTGTCAGATAATGCATGCCAAAGAAGTAGAAAGCATGAAATTGACAAGATGTGCGGAGCACATGAGCTTTACTTATGCACGGGGTCTGCGCCCGGCTTTGTACAAAGGATTACATGCAACATCGGCAAGACTTGTACAAAAGGTGGTTGCCGGAACGGGTTCCGGCAACCGCGCCCTACGGGTAAAACTTACGAAGATGCTCAATGTTCTAGGAGTTGCTCACCGGAATGCCATCTTCGGTCTCAAGGCGGACAGCGCCAGGCCTCGTGACTCGTTTCACCCGGTAAGGGCCTTCCCACTTCGGTGTCAACTTGTTGGAATTCTTGGCGGACTGAACGCGCCGAAGAACAAGGTCGCCTTCCTCGAAACTTCTGGCATCAACTTTTGCTGGAGTGGTGATTTTGCTCGTGTGCTTTGCCTCGATCCGCTCTTCGTGCGATCTCCGCCCCCCACCAAACCGAAAGGGGCTCGGTCCGCCGGTCCCATAGGTGTTTGTGGATCAGTTTCCCCGACATCTTTGGCGCGCCAGGTAGGGGGCGTCGAGGTTGTGTGAACCTGGTCCGGCGTTCACACGAGCTAGATATTCATCTTCTTCATCGACATGCCACTGAAGAAGAAGGCTTCGGAGGCAGCTGTTCCGTCCGCGTCGATCCCACCGCCACCGGAGCAAACGGGTGGTGGGGTAGACGCCGGCGGAAGAACGGACATCGATGAGGGAGCCCACGGTGCTGCCAGGTCCAAGGACAAGGCTGCGCAGACCTCGGCGTCCGTACATGCACCGCGCCCATCTCAGGAGGCGCAGGACCGACATCGTCATGGTATTCGCAGTACCATACGTTTGTTGGCCCAAGATCGAGCTGGTGGGTCTCGGGGTGCTCAAGACTAGCATGCACGCCAACATACTGGCACGAGCGAGACACGGTCGCCTGGACGGGAAACTGCTCCTTCTAACATAGTTAGAAGTCCGAGCATATCCCGCTCCTCGCGCCGTTCGCCGCTACCGCCCACCACTCCAGCAGAAGCTTTGGCGCGAGCTCAACTGCTCCTGGATTACCCTCCAATGGCAGACAAGATCGATGAATGGAGGGCCACCATTCAGAGTCTCATCGGCTATGCCAACGGCGACACTCCGCGACAGCCGAGTACATCGCTGCCATGGCAAGACTACCAGGCACGAGCCGATGGCGACGGAACCGGTGGGGGTGCAACCACCATGCACTCTCCACCCCGAAGGCCAAGATCGCCGACTCGCCGGATCCACCTCGACAGCTACTCCACCGCATCATCAGATCCACGAGCTCGTCGCGATCAGCGCCAAGTTCTTCACGAACGACAGCAAGAAGACGCTCGTACTCGCATCGAGCGCCGAAGAGAAGCGCGGCGTCAATCAGACCAGCGCGCTGGGCCCTCTGTCGACATGCATGCGCCAGGGGAACCAGGCGACTTGCCGTACGCGGTAGGTTGCCCTGTGTTCACTCGTGAGCTGCGGCAAGTCCAGTGGCCCAGCACGAAGAATTTCAAGCCAGACGTACCAGAGAAGTACGACGGCAAGTCGCATCCGTCGGAGTTCCTCAGCATCTACACCATCGCGGTGCAAGCTGCCGGGGGGCGGGACGACAAGATCCTTGCCAACTACTTCCCGCTGGTGCTCAAGCCCAATGTCAGATCCTGGCTCATGCACTTGCCGGACAACTCCATATCCTCCTGGGCAGATCTATGCCATCAGTTTGTCGGCGCCTTTACAGGCGGCCACAAGCCTCATGGCCAAGAGAGTGACCTTCATCTGCTCGCCCAGAAGGAAGGAGAGCCCCTGCGCAAGTACATTCAGAGATTCAGCCGCGTACAGCACAACATCCCAGATGTCCACCCTGCCGCGGTAATCAGCGTGTTCCATCAGAACATGCGAAACAGCAGGATGCGGGAGGAGATGGCGATGTGCAAGATCAGAGACGTCAGTGAGCTATATGCCCTGGACGACAAGTGTGCACGTGCTGAGGAAGGGAGGAAACTCCCCGGAGAGAATACAGAAGCAGGAGGATCTGATAGTGAGGATGCTGCCCCGGCAAAGAAAAACCGGCGGCGGAACAACAGAAAGAAGAAAGGCAAAGAGGTGCTAGTCGTTGAGCAGTCCGGCAAGAAAGCCAAAGTTGGTAGCTCCGGCAAGGCCGAATACGAGCGACGCGACAAAGAGAAAGCCCAGGAAGGTGCTGGAGGAGCCGGCAAGAAACGTCCCGGCCGAGGAGGACGCCGCGGCAAGGCCAAGCAGCGGCAAGGAGACAGACCTCCCCGCGGCCGCGACAAGGATGAAGAAGACGACGATGATGAAGATATGGATGATGACGAGACCGATGAGCAGGAGTTCCAGAAAGCCGCAGAGGTCCTGTGCGTTGACGGTGGTGCTTCTCTGCATACTTCACACCGCCAGCTCAAGCAGTGGGTGCGGGAAGTCAATGCAGCAGAACCACCCATCGAGTCACGCAAGCCTTTGAAATGGTCCAGCATGCCTATCATCTTTGATATTGAGGACCACCCTGATCGCATAACTGCGGTCGGGTGCTTGCCGATGTTGGTTTCACCAACTATCCGCAACCTCAAGGTCACTAAGATACTAGTTGACGGCGGGGCCGGCTTGAACCCGATCTCCTCCGCGGTACTCCAAAAACTCCAGATCCCTGACAGCGAGCTCGAAGAGACCGGCACATTCCAAGGAATCAATCCGGGAAGGAGCAAGCCGAAGGGAAAGATCACGTTGCCGGTGACATTTGGCAGCGAGTTGAACTTCAGGACTGAGAGGGTCACTTTTGACGTTGCTGACTTTCCATTGCCTTACAATGGGATACTCGGCCGTCCAGCACTCGCCAAATTCATGGCAGCCTCTCACTATGCATACAACATGCTGAAGATGCCAGGCCCGATAAGTGTCATCTCTGTCCCTGGCGACAAGAAGGATGCTCTTATCTGCGCCGACAAGATCTACCGGGAAGCAGCAGCCGCAACAGATCGCAAGTCACTTGCCGTTGAAGCTCCCGGGGGAAGAAAAAGACCAAGTCCGGCAAGAGTTCTGATGCCCACTCCGGCAAGCGCACCTCTTCGGAGTGCTGCGCTACCGTCGAGGACGCACCATCGAGCTCCACCGGCAAGTGTAAGAAGACAATGGCGGCTCCACCAGAGACCAAGAAGGTGTCCGCCAAGGAGGATGGCACTGGTGGTACCTTCACCATCAGTGCCACTCTCGACCCTAAATAGGAAAGCGCGCTCGTTGCTTTCCTGCGGGCGAACGTCGACGTATTTGCATGGCAACCGTCTGACATCCCCGGTGTTCCCAGGAAAGTAATCGAGCACCATCTTGCCGTCTGTCCTCATGCGCGGCCCGTCAAGCAGAAAGTCAGGAAACAGGCAGTGGAGCGCCAAGAATTCATCGCAGAAGAAATCAAGAAATTGGAAGCAGCAGGCCTTGTCAGAGGAGTGCTCCATCCTACGTGGTTGGCCAATCCT
The DNA here is from genome assembly GCF_018294505.1 of Triticum aestivum. NCBI lineage: Eukaryota > Viridiplantae > Streptophyta > Magnoliopsida > Poales > Poaceae > Triticum > Triticum aestivum. The sequence continues at coordinate 335,042,061 of NC_057801.1, forward strand.
GTAGTCGTGCGCAAGGCAAACGGGAAATGGAGGCTTTGTATCGACTTTACCGATGTCAATAAAGCTTGTCCCAAAGACCCATTTCCCTTGCCGCGCATCGACCAGATTGTTGACTCCACGGCCGGATGTGACTTGCTTTCATTTCTTGATGCATACTCAGGATACCATCAGATCTTCATGGCAGAAGAGGATGAGGAGAAGACCGCATTCATCACCCCATGTGGCACATACTGTTTCGTACGGATGCCTTTCGGTTTAAAGAATGCTGGTTCAACATTTGCAAGGGTAGTCCATGACGCTTTTGAGCCGCAAATACACAGAAATGTGGAAGCCTACATGGATGACATAGTGGTCAAGAGCAAGGACAAGGCGACTCTGATTCAAGATTTAGACGAAACCTTTGCAAATCTGCGCAAGATCAACCTCAAGCTTAACCCCGAGAAGTGTGTGTTTGGAGTCCCCTCCGGCAAGCTTCTCGGGTTCTTCGTGTCTCAGCAGGGAATTGAAGCCAATCCCGACAAGATCAAGGCCATTGAGCAGATTGAAGCACCAAAGCGCGTCAAGGATGTACGAAGACTTGCCGGTTGCGTGGCTGCTCTCAGCAGGTTTATCTCTAGGTCTGCTGAGCGCGCCCTGCCATTTTTCAAAATATTGAAAAAGGCAGGTCCAATGAAATGGACTCCGGAGGCGGAGGCTGCGCTGCAGGACTTGAAGAGATACCTGTCCTCCACTCCAACACTTGTCGCACCTAAGCCACAAGAGAAGTTGCTGCTATATATAGCGGCAACCAATCAAGTGGTTAGTGCTGCGTTAGTGGCGGAGAGGGAGGCGGATGATGAGCCAGCAACCACGGCAGATGCATCCAGCGACAAGCAAGGGACTTCACCGACAAGCTCTGGTCCCGACAAAGATGGATCTGCGCAGGCGCATGAGAAGATGCAGAAAAGAATGGTGCAGCGCCCAGTTTACTTTGTCAGTTCCCTTCTGCAGGGGGCTAGGTCAAGGTACTCTGGTGTGCAGAAATTGCTTTTCGGCCTTCTCATGGCCTCGAGAAAGCTGCGCCATTACTTCCAAGCACATGAGATCACAGTCGTCACTCGTTTTCCGCTGAAGAGGATACTGCAAAATCCAGAAGCAACAGGCAGGATTGTCGAGTGGGCACTGGAACTGTCAAGCTTTGGCCTCAAGTTTGAGAGCACTTCAACTATCCAAAGCAGAGCATTGGCGGAGTTCATAGCAGAGTGGACGCCAACACAAGATGAAGAAATTCCAGAAACGAGCATCCCCGTCAAGGAAGCAAGCAAAGAGTGGCTGATGTACTTTGATGGTGCCTTCTCGCTGCAAGGCGCCGGTGCGGGCGTGCTACTTGTTGCACCCACCGGAGAGCACCTCAAGTACGTAGTCCAGATGCACTTTCCCAAGGAGCAAGCAACGAACAATACTGCAGAGTATGAAGGTTTGCTTGCCGGTCTCAGGATCGCAGCAGACCTTGGGATCAAGAAGCTCATTGTCAGGGGTGACTCACAGCTTGTCGTCCGCCAAGTGAACAAGAATTATCAGAGTCCGTTGATGGAAGCTTATGTTGATGAAGTGAGAAAGCTAGAAGAGCACTTTGACGGCCTACAGATGGAACATGTTCCAAGAGCTCAGAACGACATTGCCGATGGCCTGTCAAAGTGCGCCGCACTTAAGTTACCTGTGGAACCAGGGATCTTTATGCTCAAGCTGACTCAACCATCTGTAACACCATCAACTGGACAGAGCAAGAAGAGGAAGTTGATTTCTGGTGACTATTTTCCGGCAGAGCTCCCCGAAGCCGCCGCCAAGAAGGTCCTCAAGATCAACACCAAGGTGCTGAGGAGCAGTCTGCTCCGGCAAGCCCTAGGGTTTGTTCCGTTGAAGCAGACGCTCCCGACAAGTTTTGCTCCGGCAAGCTTGCCGGGGAACGTCAAGCTCCGGCTGAGCCGCAGGTTCTCGCCATAGAAGCGGATGTTCCCGCAGCAGCAGATGTGCCTTTAGTCCTTGTTGTCGAGCCGCAAGCTCCAGCATGGGCACAGCAGATTGTCCGTTTCCTTCAGACAGGAGAACTTCCCGAAGAGCAAGAAGAAGCGGAAAGAGTAGCCCGGCAGTCAAGTATGTACCAGTTTGTCGACAACACACTGTACAGAAGAAGACTCAACGGTGTGAAATTGAAGTGTATTCACCGGGAAGACGGACAAAAGCTGTTGGCAGAGATACATGGAGGCATATGTGGTCACCACATTGGCGCAAGAGCACTTGCCGGCAAAGCGTTCCGGCAAGGTTTCTTTTGGCCGACAGCCCTCCAGGATGCAACTGCACAAGTAACCAAGTGTGAAGCGTGCCAGTTCCATTCCAAGCAGATACACCAGCCAGCTCAAGCTCTCCAGACGATCCCTTTATCCTGGCCATTTTCGGTCTGGGGGCTCGACATCCTCGGCCCCTTTCCCCGAGCTGTCGGGGGCTTTGAGTACTTGTACGTTGCAATCGACAAGTTCACAAAGTGGCCGGAAGTGGAACCAGTGAGGAAGGTGACAGCACAGTCAGCAGTCAAGTTCTTCAGGTCGATTGTTTGCCGTTTCGGGATCCCTAACAGGATCATCACCGACAACGGCACGCAATTCACGAGCCGCACCTTCATGCAGTACGTCCAAGATCTCGGCGCCAAGGTCTGCTTCGCTTCTGTTGCTCATCCGAGAAGTAACGGTCAAGCGGAGAGGGCAAATGCTGAAGTGCTGCGCGGGCTCAAGACTAGGACTTTCGACAGGCTGCGCAAGTGCGGAAAGAACTGGATTCAGGAGCTGCCGGTGGTTCTTTGGTCGATGAGGACGACGCCAAATCGAGCCACTGGCCGGACACCTTTCGCTCTAGTCTATGGAGCAGAGGCAGTTCTCCCCACGGAACTCGTATACAGGTCACCTCGAGTGCTCGCTTATGATGAGCTTGAGCAAGAGCAGCTGCGACAACATGACACGCTGCTCCTTGAGAAGGACCGTCTTCAGGCTGCTGTACGAGCTGCTCGATACCAGCAAGCTTTGCGCCGCTACCATAGCCGCAAAGTTAATGCCAGAAGTTTCGAGGAAGTCCGCCAAGAATTCCAACAAGTTGACGCCGAAGTGGGAAGGCCCTTACCGGGTGAAACGAGTCACGAGGCCTGGCGCTGTCCGCCTTGAGACCGAAGATGGCATTCCGGTGAGCAACTCCTGGAACATTGAGCATCTTCGTAAGTTTTACCCGTAGGGCGCGGTTGCCGGAACCCGTTCTGGCAACCACCTTTTGTACATGTCTTGCCGATGTTGCATGTAATCCTTTGTACAAAGCCGGGCGCAGACCCCATGCATAGGTAAAGCTCATGTGCTCCGCACATCTTGTCAATTTCATGCTTTCTACTTCTTTTGCATGCATTATAGGACACTTTGTGCAGCGCCTACCCACGGTAAGCAATAACGAGCCGTAAGGCTCCATATATTTATTTTCTCTTCTTTCTTTTTCTCAAAAAGGAAAGGAAGGTTCCCTCGCCCACAAGTTTGCCGGGGGGAAAGGAGAAGAAAATGGTGTGGACCAGGCGTCGTTTAAGCAAGTTTCGCCTTACCGGAAAGCAAACGACAGAAAAGCTAAGTTGCCAAAGTTTGAGCAATCAGTTTTAAATTTTTAAGTTATCTTCCTCGAACGACCGTGCTTTGTATGGAAAACCTGTGCGCGGAGGAACCAACTCGTAGCTAGTTGCGCCCTTACTTTGTTTTGAGTCCGGTCAACAACTTAAGTGAGCTGCGACTAGTTGCGACAAGGTTTCTTGTCGGAAGCGGCACCGCCAGCAGGCTGCTGATGTCCCGCACTCAGCGCTCGCGGCCCAGGTGCCTGCGCCGACAAGTTCCCTAAAAGCGTAGGGCAAAAACATACAAAGGAAGGAATCAAGTAAAGGAAATAACACAGCAATCTCTACCCAAAATAGAGTTATATTACAAGATAGCTTGTCGCAACTCTAATAGACTGTTCTCATGACATGACCAGCAGCGACAAAGAAAAAGAGAAAACAGGCGGCCTAATCTACACGATCGCCCTCAACCCTCTTGATCCCGCTCACCTTGTCCACAATGGGTGCGACAAGGGCCTTGAGCGCTTCCAGATCAGCATCCGGCGGCAGGGACCTGAGGACGTTGGTGAGGTTGAGGCCTGGGTTGCGGAAGGCCACCTTCACCAGCACCTTTTGAAGGGCTCCCGCGCAGATCTTGTGCGACTCGTCGGCCAGCTGCTTTGGGATCTTCTCCCGGAGTCGCTGGAGGGCCGTCGCCACGCCTTTGAAGAACAAGTTGAGCTTGGCGCTGGGTTGGAGGTGCTCGTCGGAGGAGTACACGATATCCTCCATCCCCAGCTGCGCCAGCTCCCCGTCGATGGCTGCGGCAACATCCACGAGACCCTCGGTCCAGTGCTCGACATTCTCCCTAAAAGTGTTCTGGGCAGCGGCAGTATTCGCCAGCAGCACCTCGTCGGCCTTGATCTTCTCCGTCAAGGCCACCTCCCGCTCCCTGGCGCCGTCCAGCGTCTGAGTCAAAGTAGTCAGCTTCAACTCAAGATCTGCGTTGGAGTCCTTGGCGGCGCTAAGCTCCTTGCTCCTCTCAGCGAGAAGACCCTGCAGCTCGCCATGAGTGGCGGCGTCCTTCTCGCGCTCACGTTTGAGCGCAGCGAGCTCCTCGCCGCTCGCCTTGAGATCGGCCTCCAGCTGCGCCACCTTCGTCTCCAGCTCCTTCTTGGTGGCCTCGGCAGCTGCGGCAGTATCCTCTGCTTCCTTGAGAGCCCCGCCAAATGTTTGCTCGCGCGCGGCAAGCTCCTCCTCGTGGCTGTCAAGGTTGACCTTGCGCTGCGTCAACTCGCCTTCCTGCGCAGACAGCTTCTCGGCAGCAAGCCGCTGTTGCTCTTCAACTTCAGCCTTCTCGAGGAGGAAGGCTTTCCGCTCCTCGGCAAGTTGCTCCCGCTCCTCTGCCAGGGACCGAAGAACTTCCTGGTTGAGGCCCCGGAGCTCCTCCGCGCGCTTCTCGATGTCCACTCCCGCCTTCGCGACAAGCGCTTCTCGGGATGCCAGCTTGGCTTGTCGGGCGCGGTAGAGCGACAGCAGCTTCCGGAGCAGCCGCTCCTCCTCAGGCTTGTCACTGCTGCTGTTTGGCGCGTCGACCAGCGTCAGCCCAGCGGAGGCGAGCACCTCTCCATCCAAGATATCTCCTTCGACCGGCGCCCTGGAGCTTGATGAAAATGCCGTCGCCGGCCTTCAAATAGGCGTCGGGCTGGGGCTCTTCGGAGTCTGGCGCTGCAGCAGCGGCGGAGGGATCGGCGGTCGGCGTAGCGCCTGACGCTCCTGCGGCCTCGGGGCCGACAGTATGATCACCGGATCCCTCGCCAGCTTCTGCGGTGGCAGCTTTGGTGGCCTCTTCGCCAGCGGGATCATCAGTGCCGGCTTCTCCTTCGGTTTCCATCGGCTCCGTGGCAGATGGATCTTACGAACGGAAAAAGGAGAAAAGTCAAGCAAATATCCAAAAAGAAAATCAGAAGAAGAAGAACCCAAGGGAAGTTTTCAAGCAAGAGGATTACCTGTACTAGGATCTGAAGTCGTGGTCTCAACCACCGGAGGGTCGCTGGTGCCGTCCCTTGCCGGAGAACTGTCCCTTGCCGGGGAGTTCTCCCTTGCCGGGGAACGCTCCCTTGCCGGGGAATCCTCCCTTGGCGGTGTAGTAGAAGCAGATGGCATTTTCAGGAGCGGCTTCCGGGCACTCCTGGTGAGGCTGCTCTGCTCCTACACAAACCAATAGTCAGATATCAGCAAAGAAAGAGCACGCATGCGTGCCTGACAGCATGAAGTAAACCATATACTTACGTGGGGGGCTGCGCTGGGGGCTGCTTTGAGGAATGGTTGCCGGGTCCGGCAAGGTGGTCTCGGACATGTCCTCTGCCGTCGCGGTGGGTTCGTCCTCGATGACAATCACCGGGACTTGGCTCTCTTCGCCGCTCTCTGGGCCAGCGTCCTGAAAAGGAATGGGTTCAGAGTGAAGCAAATCAGATACAAGACAAAGCAACAAAATTGAAGAACTATAAGTACAGCACGGAATCTTACTCTTCTTCTTCCTCATCGGAGCTGAGCACGGAGAGATCGAAGTCCGGCTCGCCTCCGGTGCGACGAGGCGGAGGAGTAGGTTCCCTTGTCCGCTTGGCAGGAGCAGTAGCGATGGACCGGGAAGACCCCGCTCCAGTTGCCGCAGTGGCGTGAGGCGCTCCCGCGGCAACAGTGCTTGCCGCGGTAGAGCGTGTCTCGCGGCACGGCGGCTGTTGACTCGTCTGCCGCCCCGCTGCGTCCCCGGCCTTGCGGAGGCGCCTTCTTGGTGGAGCTGGGAGCTCCGCTCGCGGTGAGCTGTCTGAAGGTTCGGGCCCGACAAGCTCTCCCTCGCCGGGCTCGCTCGACTCAGCTTCAGGCCCGACAAGCTCTCCCTCGCCGGCAAACTCCTCTCGCTCGGCAAGGCTTGCCGCCTCTGCTGCCTCTGCCTCCTCCATGGTGAATCCGAACTCGCCCGCGGCAGCTGCTGCCGCTGCCTCTTCCAGCCTAGTGGCGATGCGCTCCATCTCCGCATCGGTGGTGTCGTGAGTAAGGCTCTTCTGTTCATCGGAGCGGACCGACACTTCTAAAAAGCCGTCAAAAAAATCCCGCACGACGTCGTCTGCAGGCTCTTGCCAAGTTGGGACAATTCCATGTGAATCGCACAGCGGCATCATTGCACGGATGTGGTCGAGCGAGGAATTGTTGCACAGCGGAACGACACCCCTCGGCAACATGAACGCTTCGGGATGCTGAGGATCGCGCTTGAACAGTTCCAGGATCATCGCATCTAGTTCCAGGACAGTGAAGTTGAAGTTGAGGTCGGGCGCAGCCTCATGATATCCACCGCGTTCTGGAACTCCCAGGCGGGTCTCCTCCTCTCCTGCAGGGGGGCGATGCGGCGGCGAAGAAAATCTGCGCCAACGGCGCCTACGTGAGCCCGACAAGCCTGAGGCGTAGGATCCGGGTGACGGCAATCTTCAGCCTATCGTCTTCCGGGGCCACGTTGCTCCAATTGTTGCCGCGCGCTATGGGGGCTTGGCGCTGGGCGGTAAATGGCTGCGGGTTCTCCTCGACAATCCAGCACCATTCTGCCCTCCATTCCTCCCACTTGCTGCGGAGCTCTCCCTCCAGATAAGCTTCCTTCTTGCCAGCTCTCGAGATCCAGGCGATTCCGCCGGATAAGGGCTCCCCTCTCTCAACTTGGGGCATAAAGAAGTGGCGGAAAAGGGCTACGTTTGGATAGACTCCGACAAAGTTTTCGCAGAGATGTGCGAAAACTGCCATGGTGAGAACAGCAATGGGGGTGAAATCAAGGAGGCGGAACCCGTAGGTGTTCATGATATCGCAGAAAAATTCAGAGAAAGGCGGGCAGAGCCCGCAGTAGAAGAACAGCGCGAAGAAAGGGTACCCATTCGGAGCCAGTTCCGAAGCGGCAGCCGGAAGTACCTTCGTACGCGGATGCGCTCGCGTCTCCGTCGACCAGAAGAGGTAGTAGTACTCCCTCAGCTCCTTCGCGGCAAGCTGGGGGGGGGGGGAGATTGCCCGCTCCTTTCGCAGCGCCACGAGCCGCTGCGCCTCGGCCGACTTCATGACCTTCCCCTTGTCGGCTTTCGGAGCCATGGCGGAGGTGGTGGGGGAGATCGACGGCGTTGATGATGCTGGTGGCGATGGGGGGTGGAGCGCTGCTCTCTTTCAGCTTTGGGAAGAAGGGGGGAGCGGCGGAGATTTCTGAGGTTGGAGTAGCAACCGGCGCGATGGGCGAACTGCCCCTGTTTCCCCTGCTTATAAAGAGGGAGGGGGCGGGCGTTCCATTTTTCCGAATAAAGAAACCACCCACGATCTCTCCCACGACGCCGCATTCAACGCGTGCCGTTCGGGGAAGGCGCGGTGGATACGGAGTGAGATACGGCATAACCCAGGCCGCGCGTGCCCGTGCCCTGTTTTGGGCCTGGCCCAACAGCGCTCGGCACCGTGTGTGGCCCAGGCCCGGGGGCTCCTGTCGGTGTACTAGAGTAGGAGTACCCTAGTATCCCGAAATTGTGCACGGACAGTCGCAGCACCCCACGGCAAGGCTTGCCGGGTGACCACCAAGGTCCTCCGTGGTTCCTTTGGAGCCATTCAAGAACAAAGTATTCAAGCCAAGGAGACAAGGCCCCGGCAAGAGGAGCTTGCCGGGAAGGCCAGCCAAGGCATCTCAAGGAACTTGCCGCGACGCGCCACGCGTCCCGGCAAGGCCCGGTGAGCGACAAGCTTCCGGACGCGACAAGACAGCGACCGCGGCAAGGCGCTTGCCGCGGCAAGCAACCACTCTGTACCCACGCTCTAGCACTTCCACCAACGTGTCGCCATGAGGCCTTTACAGGCGCGCGTGGCGGGAGGCTGTGCAGCCAGCGGTGCGCGGTGGCAAGCGGCGCTGACAAGATAGCCATTGTGGCAAGCGGTGGTGTCCCTGACGGTCCCTTTTTGCACTGTTTGAGCGTCGCAGACGGGCATTTAATGCCTTTGTCCCCTGCCGTCAGGGTTAGGTAGGATACACTGTACAGGTAGCTGTACCAACCACAATCCCTTTTCCATTTTTAACCTTGTCTACGTTGCCACCTGTCGGTGACCCCTTGAGCATATAAAAGGAGGCCCATGCGCAACGTGGAAGGGGGGTTCGGGGGTTCGGGGGCAGAAAAACACTCACGCACAGTCTCGTTAGCAGCTAGTGTGTACTGTAGCACTCAGCGCTCCCAAGCAAGAACTCAATACAATCAGACAAGCAGCAGTAGGAGTGTTATCTCTCCGGAGAGCTCCGAAGCTGGGTAAACTGCTTGTGTGCTTCACCTCGATCCGCTCTTCGTGCGATCTCCGCCCCCCGCCGAACCGAAAGGGGCTCGGTCCGCCGGTCCACTCCTTGCTTGCTTCCTTGACGGGGATGCTCATTTCTGGAATTTCTTCATCTTGTGTTGGCGTCCACTCTGCTATGAACTCCGCCAATGCCCTGCTTTGGATAGTTGAAGTGCTCTCAAACTTGAGGCCAAAGCTTGACAGTTCCAGTGCCCACTCGACAATCCTGCCGGTTGCTTCTGGATTTTGCAGTATCCTCCTCAGCAGAAAACGAGTGACGAGTGTGATCTCATGTGCTTGGAAGTAATGGCGCAGCTTTCTCGAGGCCATGAGAAGGCCAAAAAGCAATTTGTGCACACCAGAGTACCTTGACCTAGCCCCCTACAGAAGGGAACTGACAAAGTAAACTGGGCACTGCACCATTCTCTTCTGCATCTCCTCACGTGCCTATGCAGATCCATCTTTGTCGGGACCAGAGCTTGTCGGTGAAGTCCCTTGCTTGTCGCTGGATGCACCTGCCGTGGTTGCTGGCTCATCATCCGCCTCCCTCTCAGCCATTAACGCAGCACTAACCACTTGATTGGTTGCCGCTATATATAGCAGCAACTTCTCTTGTGGCTTAGGTGCGACAAGTGTTGGAGTGGAGGACAGGTATCTCTTCAAGTCCTGCACCGCAGCCTCCGCCTCCGGAGTCCATTTCATTGGACCTGCCTTTTTTAATATTTTGAAAAACGGTAGGGCGCGCTCAGCAGATCTAGAGATAAACCTGTTGAGAGCAGCCACGCAACCGGCAAGTCTTCGTACATCCTTAACGCGCTTCGGTGCTCCAATCTGCTCAATGGCCTTGATCTTGTCGGGATTGGCTTCAGTTCCCCGCTGAGATAGGAAGAACCCGAGAAGCTTGCTGGAGGGGACTCCAAACACACACTTCTCGGGGTTAAGCTTGAGGTTGATCTTGCGCAGATTTGCAAAGGTTTCGTCTAAATCTTGAATCAGAGTCGCCTTGTCCTTGCTTTTGACCACTATGTCATCCATGTAGGCTTCCACATTTCTGTGTATTTGCGGCTCAAAAGCGTCATGGACTACCCTTGCAAATGTTAAACCAGCATTCTTTAAACCGAAAGGCATCCGTACGAAACAGTATGTGCCACATGGGGTGATGAATGCGGTCTTCTCCTCATCCTCTTTTGCCATGAAGATCTGATGGTAACCTGAGTATGCATCAAGAAATGAAAGCAAGTCACATCTGGCCGTGGAGTCAACAATCTGATCGATGCGCGGCAAGGGAAATGGGTCTTTGGGACAAGCTTTATTGACATCAGTAAAGTCGATACAAAGCCTCCATTTTCCGTTAGCCTTGCGCACGACCACAGGGTTGGCCAACCATGTAGGATGGAGTACTCCTCTGACAAGGCCTGCTGCTTCCAATTTCTTGATTTCTTCTGCGATGAATTCTTGGCGCTCCACTGCCTACTTCCTGAATTTCTGCTTGACGGGCCGCGCATGAGGACAGACGGCAAGATGGTGATCGATTACTTTCCTGGGAACACCGGGGATGTCAGACGGTTGCCATGCAAATACGTCGACGTTCGCCCGCAGGAAAGCAACGAGCGCGCCTTCCTATTTAGGGTCGAGAGTGGCACTGATGGTAAAGGTACCACCAGTGCCATCCTCCTTGGCGGACACCTTCTTGGTCTCTGGTGGAGCCGCCATTGTCTTCTTACACTTGCCGGTGGAGCTCAATGGTGCGTCCTCGACGGTAGCGCAGCACTCCGAAGAGGTGCGCTTGCCGGAGTGGGCATTAGAACTCTTGCCGGACTTGGTCTTTTTCTTCCCCCCGGGAGCTTCAGCGGCAAGTGACTTGCGATCCGTTGCGGCTGCTGCTTCCCGGTAGATCTTGTCAGCGCAGATAAGAGCATCCTTCTTGTCGCCAGGGACAGAGATGACACTTATCAGGCCTGGCATCATCAGTATGTTGTATGCATAGTGAGAGGCTGCCATGAATTTGGCGAGTGCTGGACGGCCGAGTATCCCATTGTAAGGCAATGGAAAGTCAGCAATGTCAAAAGTGACCCTCTCAGTCCTGAAGTTTAACTCGCTGCCAAATGTCACCGGTAACGTGATCTTTCCCTTCGGCTTGTTCCTTCCCGGATTGATTCCTTGGAATGTGTCGGTCTCTTTGAGCTCGCTGTCAGGGATCTGGAGTTTCTGGAGTATCGCGGAGGAGATTAGGTTCAAGCCGGCCCCGCCGTCAACTAGCATCTTAGTGACCTTGAGGTTGCGGATAGTTGGTGAAACCAACATCGGCAAGCACCCAACCGCAGTTATGCGATCAGGGTGGTCCTCAATATCAAAGATGATAGGCGTGCTGGACCATTTCAGAGGCTTGCGTGACTTGACGGGTGGTTCTGCCGCATTGACTTTCCGCACCCACTGCTTGAGCTGGCGGTGTGAGGTATGCAGAGAAGCACCGTGTCAACGCACAGGAACTCTGTGGCTTTCTGGAACTCCTGCTCATCAGTCTCGTCGTCATCCATATCTTCATCGTCGTCGTCATCTTCATCCTTGTCGCGGCCGCGGGGAGGTCTGTCTCCTTGCGCTGCTTGGCCTTGCCGCGGCGTCCTCCTCGGCCGGGTCGTTTCTTGCCAACTCCTCCAGCACCTTCCTGGGCCTTCTCCTTGTCGCATCGCTCGTATTCAGCCTTTTGTTGCTCGACAAGCTGCTCGACCTTCTTGTAGCTCTGGAGATCATGGTCCTTGGTGCGGTGGATCTTGCAGTACTGCTTGTTGGTGCTGTCCTGCTTGTCGGCGACCGCCACAGCCTGGTAGTTGGTGCCTGCGGCAATCTCCTTGCCGTAGCTACCAGCTTTGGCTTTCTTGGCGCCACCTCCGTTGCCGGACTGCTCAACGACTAGCACATCTTTGCCTTTCTTTTTCCTATTGTTCCGCCGCCGGTTTTTCTTTGCCGGGCCAGCATCCTCACTATCAGATCCTCCTGCTTCTGCATTCTCTCCGGGGAGTTTCCTCCCTTCCTAAGCACGTGCACACTTGTCGGCCAGGGCATATAGCTCGCTGACACCTCTGATCTTGCACATCGCCATTTCCTCCCGCATCCTGCGGTTTCGCACGTTCTGATGGAACGCGCTGATTACCGCGGCAGGGTGGACATCTGGGATGTTGTGCTGTACGCGGCTGAATCTCTGAATGTACTTGCGCAGGGGGCTCTCCCTCCTTTTGGGCGAGCAGATGAAGGTCACTCTCTTGGCCATGAGGTTTGTGGCCGCCTGTAAAGGCGCCGACAAACTGATGGCATAGATCTGCCCAAGAGGATATGGAGTTGTCCGGCAAGTGCATGAGCCAGGATCTGACGTTGGGCTTGAGCACCAGCAGGAAGTAGTTGGGAAGGATCTTGTCGTCCCGCCCCCCGGTAGCTTGCACCGCGATGGTATAGATGCTGAGGAACTCCAACGGATGCGACTTGCCGTCGTACTTCTCTGGTATGTCTGGTTTGAAATTCTTCGTGCTGGGCCACTGGACTTGCCGCAGCTCACAAGTGAACGCAGGGCAACCTACCGCGTACGGCAAGTCGCCTGGTTCCCCTGGCGCATGCATGTCGACAGAGGGCCCGGCGCGCTGGTCTGATTGACACCCCGCTTCTCTTTGACGCTCGATGCGAGTTCGAGCGTCTTCTTGCTGTCGTTCGTGAAGAACTTGGCACTGATCGCGACGAGCTCATGGATCTGATGATGCGGTGGAGTTGCTGTCGAGGTGGATCCGGCGAGTCGGCGATCTTGGCCTTCGGGGTGGAGAGTGCATGGTGGTTGCACCCCCACCGGTTCCGTCGCCATCGGCTCGTGCCTGGTAGTCCTGCCGCGGCAGCGATGTACTCGGCTGTCGCGGAGTGTCGCCGTTGGCATAGCCGATGAGACTCTGAATGGTGGCCCTCCATTCATCGATCTTGTCTGCCGTTGGAGGGTAATCCAGGAGCAGTTGAGCTCGCGCCAAAGCTTCTGCTGGAGTGGTGGGCGGTAGCGGCGAACGCCGCGAGGAGCGGGATATGCTCGGACTTCTAACTATGTTAGAAGGAGCAGTATCCCGTCCAGGCGACCGTGTCTCGCTCGTGCCAGTATGTTGGCGTGCATGCTGGTCTTGAGCACCCCGAGACCCACCAGCTCGATCTTGGTCCAACAAACGTATGGTACTGCGAATACCATGACGCTATCGGTCCTGCGCCTCCTGAGATGGGCGCGGTGCATGTACGGACGCCGAGGTCTGCGCAGCCTTGTCCTTGGACCTGGCAGCACCGTGGGCTCCCTCATCGATGTCCGTTCTTCCACCGGCGTCTACCCCACCACCCGTTTGCTCCGGTGGCGGTGGGATCGACGTGGACGGAACAACTGCCTCCGAAGCCTTCTTCTTTGGTGGCATGTCGATGAAGAAGATGAATATCTAGCTTGTGTGAACGTCGGACCAGGTTCACACAACCTCGACGCCCCCTACCTGGCGCGCCAAAGATGTTGGGGAAACTGATCCCCAAACACCTATGGGACCGGCGGACCGAGCCCCTTTCGGTTCGGCGGGGGGCGGAGATCGCACGAAGAGCGGATCGAGGCGAAGCACACGAGCAGTTTACCCAGCTTCGGAGCTCTCCGGAGAGATAACACTCCTACTGCTGCTTGTCTGATTGTATTGAGTTCTTGCTCGGGAGCACTGAGTGCTACAGTACACACTAGCTGCTAACGAGACCGTGCGTGAGTGTTTTTCTACCCCCGAACCCCCGAACCCCCCTTCCACATTGTGCATGGGCCTCCTTTTATATGCTCAAGGGGTCACCGACAGGTGGCAACGTAGACAAGGGTAAAAATGGAAAAGGGATTGTGGTTGGTACAGCTACCTGTACAGTGTATCCTACCTAACCCTGATGGCAGGGGACAAAGGCATTAAATGCCCTTCTGCGTCGCTCAAACAGTGCAAAAAGGGACCGTCAGGGACGCCATCGCTTGCCACGATGGCTATCTTGTCAGCGCCGCTTGCCACCGCGCACCGCTGGCTGCACAGCCTCCCGCCACGCGCGCCTGTAAAGGCCTCATGGCAACACGTTGGTGGAAGTTCTGGAGCATGGGTACAGAGTGGTTGCTTGCCGCGGTCGCTGTCTTGTCGCGTCCGGAAGCTTGTCGCTCACCGGGCCTTGCCGGGACACGTGGCGCGTCGCGGCAAGTTCCTTGAGATGCCTTGGCTGGCCTTCCCGGCAAGCTCCTCTTGCCGGGGCCTTGTCTCCTTGGCTTGAATACTTTGTTCTTGAATGGCTCCAAAGGAACCACAGAGGACCTTGGCGGTCACCCGGCAAGCCTTGCCGCGGGGTGCTGCGACTGCCCGTGCACAAGTTCGGGATACTAGGGTACCCCTACTCTAGTACACTGACACTAAGGAGAAGTGGTTTAAATATAATCCTCCCAGTGAAGTAAAGGTAGTTGCACCTATTACAATTGAAGAAAAAACTATCACTTATAATGATCCTATTGTTCCTACTACTTATGCTGAGAAACTACCTTTTCCTGTTAGGATAAAGGATCATGCTAAAGCTTCAACTGTTGTTCGTAAGAGAAATACTAGAACATATACACCTCCTGAGCAAATTAAAGTTGAATCTAGTATTGCTATGGTTAAAGATCTCTTGGATGATAATATAGATGGGCATGTTATTTATTTCTATGGTGAAACTGCTAATATTGCTAGACCAGATGCTAAGATACAAAGACCTGTTGTAGGCATGCCTGTTATTTCTGTTAAAATAGGAGATCATTGTTATCATGGCTTATGTGATATGGGTGCTAGTGCTAGTGCAATACTTATTTCCTTATATAAATAAATTATACATGATATTGCACCCGATGAGTTAGAAGGTATTGATGTTACTATTAAGCTTGCCAATAGAGATACTATTTCACCAGTTGGGATTGTTAGAGATGTTGAAGTCTTGTGTGGGAAAGTTAAATATCCTGCTTATTTTCTTGTTCTTGGTTCCCCACAAGATGACTTTTGTCCCATTATATTTGGTAGACCCTTCTTGAATACCGTTAATGCTAAGATTGATTGTGAAAAGGATGTTGTTACAATTGGCTTGGGGATATGAAACATGAGTTTAATTTTGCTAAGTTTCATAGACAACCTCGTGATAAAGAATTTCCTAGTAAGGATGAAATTATTGGTCTTGCTTCTATTGCCGTACCTCCTACTGATCTGTTAGAAAAATATTTGCTAGACCATGAAAATGATATGTTTATGAATGAAAGAAGGGAAATAGATGAAGTATTCCTTCAATAGGGTCCTATTCTGAAACACAACTTACCTGTTGAAATCTTAGGGGATCCCCCTCCACCCAAGGTTGATCCCGTGTTTGAGCTCAAACCATTACCTGATAATCTTAAATATGCTTATCTTGATGAAAAGAAGATATATCATGTTATTATTAGTGCTAACCTTTCAGAGCAAGAAGAGGAAATATTATTGAAAACTCTGAAGAAGCACCGTGCTGCTATTGGATATACTCTGGATGATCTTAAGGGCATTAGTCCCACTCTATGCCAACACAAAATAAAATTGGAGAAAGATGCCAAACCAGTTAGAGATCCTCAACGACGGTTAAATCCTAAGATGAAAGAAGTGGTAAGAAAAGGAGATACTGAAGCTCCTTGAGGCAGGTATAATTTATCCCGTTGCTGATAGCGATTGGGTAAGTCCTGTCCATTGCGTCCCTAAGAAGGGAGGTATTACTGTTGTTCCTAATGATAAAGACCCCGCAAAGAATTATTACAAGTTATAGGATGGTAACTGATTTCCGTAAATTAAATAAAGCTACTAAGAAAGGTCATTACCCTTTACCTTTTATTGATCAAATGCTAGAAAGACTATCCAAACATACACATTTCTGCTTTCTAGATGGTTATTCTGGTTTCTCTCAAATACATATGTCAGCGGAGGATCAATCAAAAACTACTTTTACTTGCCCTTTTGGTACTTTTGCTTATAGATGTATGCCTTTTGGTTTATGTAATGCACTTGCTACCTTTCAAAGATGCATGATGGCTATATTCTCTGACTTTTGTGAAAAGATTTGTGAGGTATTCATGGATGACTTATCCGTTTATGGATCCTCTTTTGATGATTGCTTGAGCAACCTTGATCGACTTTTGCAGAGATGTGAAGACACTAGTCTCGTCTTGAATTGGGAAAAGTGCCAGTTTATGGTTAATGAAGGCATTGTCTTGGGGCATAAAATTTCTGAAAGAGGTATTGAAGTTGATAAAGCTAGAGTTGATGCTATTGAAAAGATGCAATGTCCCAAGGACATTAAAGGTATAGAAGTTTCCTTGGTCATGCTGGTTTTTATAGGAGGTTCATTAAGGACTTTTCTAAAATCTCTAGGCCTCTGACTAATTCATTGCAAAAAGATATTCCTTTTGTCTTTGATGATGATTGTGTAGAAGCATTTGAAATACTTAAGAAAGCTTTTGTTGGGGATATTACCACTAGGCGTAAACCGGCCTACTTGGGCCGGGTTAACTTCATTAGTGGTATAAGAAGGTGAAGGCCCAAGGCCTATAGTCGGTTTAGAATCTGTAGCCATAAACCGACCTGATGTATAGCTTGTATTGTAAGTTAGGAATAGAGAGATACCAACCGGGATACGAATATGAACCGGTTGGGACTCTATGGACCGACGGGCGTCACCCGTGTATATAAGGGGACGACCCGGCGGCGGTTCAAGACAGACAACGACAACTCGAGCCTGGGCGAAGCTTGTTTGCTCCCTAGCCATCGAGACCACATCAATTCCATCACAACTAGACGTAGGCTTTACCTTCATCGAAGGGGCCGAACTAGTATAAAACCCTCGTGTCTTTGTGTCCGCTTTAAACCCCTTCAAGTAAACCCGTGGCGATGGCTCCACGACTAAGTCCTTTCACTAGGACATCTGCCGTGACAAATCCACGACAGTTGGCGCCCACCGTGGGGCTATCGCACGATGGTTTGACGATCTTGGAGGGCAAGCTCAAAGGACTCGAAGGCTATGCTGTGGGCCAGATGACAAAGAGTCGTCGTGGCAAGATCTACATCGACGACACAGGATGGGGTCCCGAGGCCGATTCGATTGAGTACGGGTACCGGGTCCCCTTTGGTGGCATACACGTTTTCATCGGCAAGATCGGTGAGCCGGGGCCTGAGCCGGACATCTGCATCGACCTCGTCGAGACGGCTCAGCGTGCGAGATCTACCCAGGCTAAACCGGCCGTGAAGCGTGCCTTCGTTGGAGTCATCCACGGAGGAGGGCGTGAGGACGAGTCAGAACACGGTAGCGAGGCCGTCGTCTATTCCGGCGACGAGTCCTCGACCGGAGAGACCGAATCACTATACCAGTTACAAGACGACCAGGTTAGGGGCTGTTCCGATGGCGACAGTATTCCGGACCCCCCAGGCCAGGTCAACCGGGTTGGAATATTCATGGCCGGCACACAGGCGGCGAATCACTCTTCGACCGCCGCAGCAATGCTCTCCGGATCAGCAGGGGCAGGAGGCCTTGTGCGCCCGCCGGTTCAAGTTCTATCTGATCTATTTGATACACTAGCCGCGCTCATGGCAGAGGACAATCCGGCGGATCAGGAGGCCCATAATACAGAAATTGCAAAGGTGAGAGAGCAGATCGTGCAAGCCAAAGCGGATCTGGCCGCAGAAAAAGACAGGATGGCCGCAGAGCGGGCCGCTTTGGACGCCCAGGCTTATAAGCTCATGCTTGACCAGAACGCATCACAGGAGGTCTTAAAGCGGAAGCACAGGTCACGCCTGCCGTTAGGGTTTGATCCCCGGAATCTCTTTCACACTCCAGGAGCTGGACCCAGTAATCCGCCGCGGCACCTGGAGACAAACCGGATTGAGGCACCAGGACCAGGGGGGACGGTCCAACCTCGCCTGATGGAACCTCCTCAGCAGAACATTGTGATTCTTCCGCCGGTCCAGACGCCCCCAGGTCATTATTCTAATCCTATGGACAACCTTGTTGCGGCCGCCGCGCGATTAGAGGCTATCCCAGTCGAAGGGGACTCTCCGCAAGCGATAGAGACGCGCCGGGTTAAGGAGCTTCTCCGGACCGCGCTGATTCAGCAGGAAGCATACTCGTACAGCCGTGATCGGATTCACTCTACGCCCCGTCCAAGCCGGAGCTATAGCAGGCGCATGGATGAACCGGCCATATCGAGCAATGCGCGAGGCCGTGAAGCAGCCCATGGCAATAGCCCGGCAGGCGGTGTTCGCGATGCTCAGGATGTGGTGGACCGGGCCCGGGCACGGAGGGAAGCCGAGTTAGCAGCGCAGGATGATGCGGATCAACTTACACCGGTTCGCCCTACCACCTTCGCCGGACCAGGAGTCGCATCCGCTTTGGGAGTGCCTTGTTTAATCCCCGCTTTACGCAATGTGCGCCTGCCCAAAGATTTCAAGGGTCCACGCAAGGTGCCGAATTACACCGCTGATTTATCCCCTGAAGCGTGGATAGAGAGTTATGAGATGGCCATGGAGATGTTAGACGTGGATGAGACCGCATGTGCAAAATACTTCACCATGATGCTTGAAGGCACGGCGCGTACCTGGTTGAAGAGCCTACCGCCCAATTCTGTCGGCTCATGGGCCCAGTTGCGGGCCCGGTTTATCCAGAATTTCAAGGATACGTGTAAGCAGCCCAAATCCATAGTAGACCTGGCGGCTTGTGTCCAGGGGGAAGGAGAATCAACGACCCATTGGGTGCGCCGCGTTTCGGAAATTTTGCACTCGTCCGACAGGATTAATGCTGACTCTGCGATCTTAACCCTGGAAGGCAACTGCCGGTTTGAGCCTTTAAAATTGAAATTGGGACGCATGAAGCGGTTCTGTAATGACATGGGAACCCTCATGGCCGCTCTAGTGAAGTATGCTGATTCGGACAGTACCAAGGATCCCGAGACTGATGATGATGAAGCAGGGAAGGGAAGGAAGAATAGCAACTCCAAACAGCAGCAGTATAAACCGGCGGGTCATGGAAACGGAGGCAAGCGCAAGGCGGATGGCAGCATGGACTTTGTGGCCAACACTAATGCACAGGACAGGGGGCAGCGGCGCAGAGGTAAAGCGGCAAATCGTAATGGGGCTCCCAATCCTAACGCAAGCCGCTTGAGTTATTTGATGAATCAGCCTTGCCCGAAGCACGGGACGAAGGAGGCGCCGGCTAACCATCTTTGGAAGGATTGTTATATCATGCAGGAGTTTAAAAACTCTAATGCCTTCCGGTATGATCACGGGTCAGGTGGCGGTTCAGGATCCGGTTTTCGTGGGCCGGATCACGATGGAGCTTCCGGTTCAGGTCGCAATCAGGGCGGTCACAATCACCAGAATAATCAGAACGGCCAGCAGCAGCAGCAGCAGTCGGGTTATCAGAGCCAGCCAAAACAGTTGAACAATGGGCAATATCATGTTTTCACAACTAGCTTGGATAAACGCGACCGAAAACTCCACAAGCGAGCGGTGAATTCTGCTGAACCGGCCTTACCACGTTACTTGCGCTGGTCGGAACAGCCTATCGTGTGGAGCAGAGAGGATCACCCGCCCCGGGTTGATAATCCGGGCCAGCTAGCATTAGTGGTAGACCCTCAGGTGGGGGGTTATAAATTCACCAAGGTACTCATGGATGGAGGAAGCAGTATTAACATACTATACTATGAGACATTCCGTCGCATGGGTTTAACAGACAAAGATCTCAGACCGTCTAATACGGTGTTCCATGGTGTGGTGCCTGGCAAATCTGCATATCCTGTTGGTAAGATAGCCCTGGACGTGGCTTTTGGGGACGAGCACGACTCCCGGTCGGAAAAACTAACATTTGAGGTGGTGAAGATCCAGAGCCCATATCATGCCTTGTTTGGCCGGCCGGCTTACGCCAAGTTCATGGCGCGGCCTTGTTATATCTACTTGCAGCTCAAGATGCCGGGTTACAAGGGGACAATAACGGTTCATGGGAGCCGTAGGGTCGCTTTGGAATGTGAGGAAGGTGATGCGGCTTATGCAGAGTCGGTCTGTGCCACGGAGGAGTTGAAGTACTATAAGGACAATGTTGATCCAGCGGATATGACTCCTTTGAAGAAGCCAACTACAGAGCATGATTCGGATCTGAAGTTCAAATCGGCAGCTGAGACCAAGCTTGTTGACTTCGTGCCCGGCGATTCGTCCAAGCAGTTCACTGTCAGTGCCAATTTGGATCCCAAATAGGAAAGCGCGCTCATCGAGTTCATCCGTGAGAATCGGGACATCTTCGCATGGAAACCATCCGACATGCCAGGTGTACCGAGGGAACTCGCTGAGCACACTCTTAATGTGGATCCTAGGTATAAACCGGTGAAGCAATTCCTCCGCCGGTTTAACGAAGAAAGGCGAAAGGCCATTGGAGAGGAAGTGGCCAGGCTTTTGGCAGCTGGCTTTATCATTGAGGTGTTCCATCCAGAGTGGCTTGCTAATCCGGTGCTGGTTCTTAAGAAAAATGGCACTTGGCGTATGTGTGTGGATTACACAGATCTTAACAGGGCCTGTCCAGCGGATCCTTTTGCCCTCCCCCGCATTGACCAGATCATTGATGCCACGGCGGGTTGTGAGCGTTTGAGTTTTTTGGATGCATACTCTGGATATCATCAGATCAAAATGGCGGTTAAGGACCAGGAGAAAACAGCGTTTATTACTCCCTTTGGAGCCTTCTGCTATGTATCTATGCCCTTCGGACTCAAGAGTGCCCAAGCCACCTATCAACGGTGTGTACAGAATTGCCTGCATAAACAGATCGGCCGCAATGTGCACGCCTATGTGGATGATATTGTAGTAAAATCAAGGCAGAAGGAGACGCTGGTGGATGACTTGAAGGAAACCTTTGACAACTTGCGGGTTTACAAGATGATGCTTAATCCGGCCAAGTGTGTCTTTGGTGTTCCGGCAGGCAAGTTACTAGGTTTCCTGGTGTCTAATAGAGGAATTGAGGCTAATCCGGAGAAGATTACAGCTATCACCTCCCTGGCTAAACCGAAGTGCATCAATGATGTTCAGCGCTTGGCGGGCCGAATCGCCGCACTAAGCCGGTTTATCAGCCGCCTCGGAGAAAAGGCCATTCCTTTGTACCAAATGCTGAGGAAGACAGACCATTTCATTTGGAGTCCGACTGCTGATGAAGCATTTGAGGACTTGAAGCGGCAGTTAGCCAATCCGCCTGTCCTTGCAGCTCCGGTCGACAAGGAGCCACTATTATTATACGTAGCAGCCAATGCTCGGGCAGTTAGCGTGGCTATTGTGGTGGAACGCAAGGAGGCAGGCAAGGAGTATCCGGTTCAGCGGCCGGTTTATTATATCAGCGAAGTGCTTATTGAATCCAAGCAAAGGTATCCGCATTGGCAGAAGCTGGTCTATGGTGTTTTCATGGCCAGTCGGAAGTTGAAGCAGTATTTTCAAGGGCACCCCATCACAGTGGTCAGTTCAGCTCCCTTGGGTGACATCATACAGAACCGGGAGGCGACTGGCCGGATTGCCAAGTGGGCTATAGAGCTTGGGCCACACGGACTGAAGTATGTACCTCGGACGGCGGTGAAGTCTCAAGCACTTGTTGATTTCATCAATGATTGGACGGAGTTACAAGCACCAGAGGAGAAGCCGGATCACACATATTGGACTATTCATTTTGATGGATCCAGGCAACTGGAAGGCTCGGGGGCTGGAGTCGTATTAACTTCCCCACGAGGTGATAAGTTTTGTTATGTTCTCCGCTTAATGTTCCCTTGTACTAATAATGCAGCTGAGTACGAAGCCTTGCTCCATGGTCTCCGGATGGCTAAAGAGATGAACTTAAGCCGGGTTAAGTGCTTCGGTGACTCGGACCTCGTGGCTCAACAGGTGTCTGGCACTTGGGATTCTAAGGACCCGCTCATGGCTGCATATCGTCGGGAGGTGGATAATATTGCGGGTTGTTTCAAGGGTTATCAAGTGGATCATGTGGACCGTCGGAAGAATGAAGCGGCGGACGCTTTAAGCCGGTTGGGTTCTCAGCGCAAACCGGTCCCGCCTAATGTCTTTCTGGACGTGTTGCACAACCCGTCAGTCCAGCTCCCAGGTGAAGCGGATTTGGCTATTCCTGATCCAGAGGCTCAATTGGTGGCAGCACTGCATGCTATTCCGGATTGGACGGTTCCTTATCTTACGTACATGAACCGGGGGGAGTTACCAGAGGATGAGATTCTAGCCAGGCAGATAGTCCGGCGATCCAAGTCTATGACGATTGTTAATGGTGAATTGCATCATTGCAGTGTATCAGGGGCGTTTCAACGTTGTGTTTCTCCTGAGGAAGGCTGTGAAATATTAAGAGAAATCCATGAAGGGGATTGTGGACATCACGCCGGTTCAAAGTCTCTGGTAGCAAAGGCGTTTCGTCACGGGTTCTACTGGTTGACAGCGCATGCTGACGCGGAGGACTTGGTTAAACGGTGTGATGGATGTCAGAAATTTTCAAGGCGTGCTCATGTGCCGGCTCAAGAATTGAGGATGATCCCAATAACGTGGCCGTTTGCAACTTGGGGGCTGGATATGGTCGGACCTTTTAAAAGATCCAAGGATAAGAAAACCCACCTTTTGGTGGCAGTTGATAAATTTACCAAGTGGGTTGAAGCGGAGCCTGTCAGCAAGTGTGATGCAGCAACAGCGGTGCAGTTCATCAAAAAGGTGATTTTCCGGTTTGGTTTTCCACACAGTATCATTACTGACAATGGTACCAATTTATCCAAGGGCGCTATGAAGGAGTTCTGTGAACGTGAGCACATCCGACTTGACGTGTCGTCAGTGGCACACCCCCAGTCCAATGGACAGGCAGAACGAGCTAATCAGGAAATCTTGCGAGGCATCAAACCCCGGCTTATGGTCCCATTGCAAAGAACACCAGGATGTTGGGTTGAAGAGCTACCATCTGTGTTATGGAGTATCAATACTACGCCAAACCGGTCCACAGGATACACACCATTTTTCATGGTCTATGGAGCAGAGGCAGTTCTCCCTAGTGATATCCGGCACGATTCGCCTCGTGTGGCAGCTTATGTTGAAGCGGACAATGAGACAGCACGGCAAGACGCTTTGGACCTATTGGACGAGGAGCGTGATATAGCGGCTGCCCGTTCGGCGATTTACCAGCAAGATCTTCGTCGCTATCACAGTCGCCGGGTTAGAACCAGAACTTTTCAAGAAGGAGATTTGGTGCTTCGACTCATCCAAGATCAGACGGATATGCACAAGTTATCCCCACCTTGGGAGGGACCTTTCGTGGTCAGCAAGAATTTGCACAACGGGTCGTACTATCTGATTGATATTCGAGAGCATAAAGACTCACCTACATCAGAGGAGGAGACCAACAGGCCGTGGAATATAGCTCATCTTCGGCCTTACTACACTTGAGCCATCGGCTCTATCTATGTACATATCATGACAGTGTATATATTATCTTTGATATAATAAAACCGGAGCCTCAGCTAAAGCGGGGTCTTTGTCTTTCTTATCATGCGTGGTTATCTGGAGTGTTTCTGTTTTTAAAGCGGCCTCCAGTTTTCCCCTTGACATTTGCTTTTTATATATCACTTGGGGCCTTGGTCGTGTCCGAACCAACGCGACACCTTTTGATAGGCGACAGCAACCAGATCACTTGGGGACATGGTCACGTCTGAACCAGTCACGCCTCTTGTTCGGCCTAAGGCCACAAAATCACTTGGGGGCTTGGTCGAACCCGAACCATTGCCACGCCTCTTGATCTGGCATATATGCCACGAATCATTTGGGGACCTGGCTGACTTGAATCATTGTCACTCCTATTGGGGGCGTGGTCCTGTCCGACCATGGTAACACCATCTGATCAGCTCAGTATAGCATATTTTTTGCAAATGGTTTTTATCATTGCCTTTGCTTCCATGTTATTTTCATGGTTTGTTTGTTCTTTGTTTTTGTTGAATTTCTTTTATGTCAACAAACACCCTTTTTCCGGTTCAGCCGATGGATTTGATTCCCCTTGAAACCGGAGAAGTATGCCCGGTTTACCTTTTCTTTTACGGGAGCTGTTTTCTCCCCCCTTATTCACGGTAATGGTTTATAAAACCTCCGCTTCAAGCTTGGCTAAGTCAGCTTCATGCCCAGACATGGCAGGAAATATGAATTGAAGTTTTTCGAACAAAAGCTTCAGTACTTATGCGCGAAGGCATATTCAAGGCAGAAGTATTAACTATTCTATTACAAGGCAGCACGGTGCCCAAATAAGGTCGTTTTTCTTTTGGAAAGATGCCAAAGACAGCTATCCAAACCGGCTTCCGGTTCAAGCCTGCTCCTCATCATCCGCCACTTCAGCTTCCTCGTCTCTACCCATTGGCTGGAAATCAACAGTGGTCCAGTCGATCCCCATTAAAGCTTGGAAAACAGCCTCTTCATGGATTAGGGAAGAAGGTTCAATATCAGGAGCGTAAGTGTGCTTACGGATTGGAGGGATCAGATTCTCCGCTTCAAGAGTTGGGGCAGGCACTCGCTTGTTCTGCGTCAAGTCTGCCTCTTCAGCTAGCTGACAAGCCAGAGGGCGCACTGCACGGTTTATTGCCCTTAAATCCTCTTCATTAAATTTAGAGCCATCTTCCTTCAGGCTGGGATAGCCTTGAGATGCTTCCACAGGGTCGAAATCTGGCACCCATGCCTTCGCCCGGATCAAAGCGTTAATAGCTCCGGTTCGAGCAGCATATTTCTTCAGCTCCTCCATCCGGGCCGGAAGCATCAACAACCTGTTAAGAGTGTCCTGGATTAAAGAAGGTGCCGGGTTGTTATGAGAGGCTGTGGTGATGATCCGCTGGGCTCCGGTATATAATTGTTCCACTAAGGTGTAGGCAGCCTTCAGTTTCTTCCGCACATCATTTCCTAAATGCCCAATGCGTGTGCCTACAACAATACAGGGACGGTCTCACACCGGATTTACATTACAGCAGGTTCAAATTATCACAGAAGTTAAAAGGAGCTTACCAAAGATTGCAGCGGTCATGGAGTGTATTTGCTGCTTTACGGCCGTAAGTTCATCCACCACCGGTTTAAGGGCAGCTTCAGCATTTTCCGCTCTTTTGGTTAAAGCGGCCTTCTCAGTGGCCCAATCAACCCGCTCTTTCTTGAAGCCCTTCTTCAGCTGTTCAGCGGTGCTCAAGGCGCTGGTTAGTTCTTCTTTTGCCTTGTCTGTTTCAGCCTGTTGGGTTTTCAAGGCCTCCTGCAAATCGGCAATCCAGTCCTCTTTGATTCTCACCTCAGCCTGCATACAGACAGCATTTAGCTTTCAACAAACGGTTCAAAGAAATTGAAGTATCAACCACATAAACAAAGTTATACGCCTGATACTTGGGGGCTAATGCACCTCCAATTTTCATCAAGTTATTAGATTGCAAAGTCCCAAGCTCAATACATGTATTCAACTTGGCACTTGGGGCCTAATGCACCTTCAATTTTCATCAAGTTATTAGATTGCGAAGTCCCAAGTTCAATACAGGTATTCAACTCGGCACTTGGGGGCTAATGGCTATTTGATCAAATTATGTTCTAAGGATAGTTTTTCTGTCCGAGCCCCGGTTTAATTCTGCTAAGTTAAACCGGCCCTTGGGGGCTATATTAATGGATTTCAAAAGAGTTGGGGATCATATTCAAGTCCCGGTTTGACAAAGGCTACAAACCGACCCTTGGGGGCTAGGAGGATTGGTGTAAAGGCAGGCAGTAAAGAAGTAAGTTACCTCAAATTTATCCCTCATCATTTTTACCAGACCAGCTTCACAGTCACGGCTAGTATAAAGCCGGTTTAGATAGCCGGAATGAAGATCTTGGGCGCTCAGAGTAGCATATGTCTCCAGTTAAACATCCCATTTTTCTTTATTCAGAGCGGAAAAATCCTCTTTTATGGTATGCTTGGTTAAGGTGACAGGATTCCCGGGTTCAAAGCGGCCTACACCGGTAATCACAACATCATCATCTTTGGACTCACCGGTTTGTGTGATCGTTTTGTCAACAGGACTGTGGGATTTCTCAATCCGGACGGAGCTGACAGGCGGGTCAGCAGAGACTGAAGTATTAATAGGCCTCTCTTCGGGAATAGCATCGTCTTGTAAAGGAGGATCATTGGGAATATCCTCAGGAGCAAATGCCTCAAGATCTGGCGTTTTGTCATGTTCTTGGGCTACATCCTCTTCGGCCGCTTTATCCAGGCGGGCTTTCTTGCTCGGTTTAGGTTTGGCCCTGAAAGAAAACCAAAGAGTCAAGGAAAAGCATAAGCCATTACACAGTGTATTGGAAGCATATGTTCAGCTTAACTTACCCAAGAACCGTTTTTAACGGTGGCAGCTGAGTGGCCGACGATTCACCAGAAGATGAATGAGAAGTAACCTGATAATTGGAGTCGGATGGGTTAAGAGGTTGACGGAAGAAACCCGCTTTAGGATGTAAATCAACAAAAAGGTCAGAGACCTCGGAGCGGCGTTTTCGAACCGGACTGTTTGGTAAACCGGTGGAGGTAACTACCTGGCCACTATGCCGGGTTGTGCGGCGAACTTCATGTTGCTGAATCTTCATATGAAATTTAGGATCCAAATAAGCAAGAGGATGAGAAAATTTAACTTTCCGGTTTGCCTGTCGAAGTTTTGGTGAAGGCAAGATTTCTGAATCGGAAGAGAGAATAATTACCTCAACGAATTCCGCATTGCTGGCTTCAGCGTCATCCTGACAAGCATCATCATCAATAAGGCGTGTAAAAAATAAGCCAAGCGAGTCAAGTTCTACCTCAAGGTCCGGGTTACCCACATCGTCATCAATAGCTGGGTCAGATGAAGCGGTGGTTTTCCTCTTATGAGCTGGCTTCTTAACAACCTTGGTCTTGGGACGGATTGGCCGCCCTGCTTTCTCCGTTTTGTCTTGAGGATGTTTCTTGCTCCAAAACGGATTATCGCCCTGGATCAGCAGTAATTAAATGTCAAACATATAAAGTAGTAACCGGTTCAACAATAGAGCGATTAAAATATTACCGCTGGCGGTTTGTTGGTGGTGCAGTAAGGAGGCAGACCGGTTTGAGCACAGAGGTGCTCCGGTTCATTCAGCATCTTTTTCACGGATTCTGTGACTTTGTCATCGGGGAGTTGGATTTTAGTGTGTCGGAGTGGGTCATCGACACTATCAGTATACTTGCACATCAAATTGGAGCGCCGGCTCAGAGGCAGTATGCTCCATGATATCCAGCAGCGTGCAAGATCTATTCCCGTTAAGCCGTTGGCCATAAAAGCTCGGAGTTTGGACAGTTGCGGAGCGTATTTAATTCTTTCCTTGGCGCTTAGTCTTTGTGGGAAAGGGTGCATGTTGCTGAGCCATTCCGGACGGAAACCAGGCAAGGGATTTTCATTGTCAGGGGAGGTATCCTTGCAATAAAACCAAGTTGCATTCCACTCTTTGGGGTGAGTATGGAGTTTGACGTGGGGATAAGTGATTTCCTTCCTCTTCTGAATGGCCATACCGCCCAATTCAGTGTTGGGGCCATCGGTGAATTCAGTGCGACGGTTTAAATGAAAGAGGTCTCTAAACAATTCGACTGAAGGCTCCTCTTGAAAGTATACCTCAGAGAGCACTTGAAAGTGGCATAGATTGGTAACAAACTTGGGGCCAATATCCTGTGGACGGAGCTGAAAATTGGCTAACACATCCCGGTAAAATTTAGAGCCGGGCGGTTTGAAGCCCCGGGCCAAGTGATCTGCGAAGACCACAACCTCTCCTTCCTGGGGGGTAGGTGGACATTCATTTCCAGGAACCCTCCAGTGGATTGTATCTTTGCTGTCTAAAGCGCCGATCAAGACTAGATCGTCCAACTGTGATTCCGTGACGCAAGAAGGAACCCAATTACACTCATACACTTGTTTGGCCATGGTGAGATCTACAAGAAATAGATGATCCGGTTCAAGAACACGCTGGGTAAAAGAAGGTATTGATCTAAACTATGATAAACCGGTCTTCCACAATGCGGCATCATGTGGATTCTAGCGGTTCAACCAGGGGACTGATGGTATACACCGGTTTAGTAACTTTTTTCTATGATAAGTTAAACCGCCTGACCTAAGCATCGGAAGAAATTGAAGCTATGGACAACTAGGTATACAGAAACAGGTTTCACAAGATTTCATTACAGCCACGGATCTACAGCGAGCTCACAAAAACAGAAAATATTCTGAAGAGTAAGGCGGAACGGAAGTGAACGATTGAGCGGGTATGTGCGTGAGATCTATGGGCTTAGATAAGAAATAATAGGTGGATGCTTAAAGATTACTACTGAACACAGCGGGAGTTTACAGTCGGAATACAAGTATGAGCAAGTGACGAACACAACACGAACATGGAACCCTAAGAACAGATCTAAGTCAAGAAGAGGAGAAAGCTTACTGGGAACGGAGAAGATGCGGAACGATACCGCAGTGCTCTGGTGCGCTCAGGTTGATGCAGCGGCCCAAGACGAAGCAGAGGTCGGCGGTGGCGGTGGAGCTCCGAGGCTGGCGACGCGAGGAAGACGAAGAAGAAGAGATGAGGGGAAAAGAAAGGAGATGACCCTTCGGTCTTATTTATAAGGCAACAGAGTTAGGTCAAACGCGCGGATCCAGGAGCTGCCGTTAAAAGAGGGCGTTATAAATGACAAATTTCATGATGACGTCATGCCGGTTTACAACAACCAGAAATGATGACAACATGGCGGTTTACCAATTACCAGAAGATGTCCAAGATACAAGATTTTGTGAAGGATTGACATGAACCAGTTCAAATCAATCTGGGGCCTAATGTTGGGGATATTACCACTAGGCGTAAACTGGCCTACTTGGGCCGGGTTAACTTCATTAGTGGTATAAGCAGGTGAAGGCCCAAGGCCTATAGTCGGTTTAGAATATGTAGCCGTAAACCGACCTGATGTATAGCTTGTATTGTAAGTTAGGAATAGAGAGATACCAACCGGGATACGAAT
Organism: Triticum aestivum; assembly: GCF_018294505.1. Taxonomy (NCBI): domain Eukaryota; kingdom Viridiplantae; phylum Streptophyta; class Magnoliopsida; order Poales; family Poaceae; genus Triticum; species Triticum aestivum. The sequence goes on from NC_057801.1 coordinate 335,071,078, forward strand.
ATGAACCGGTTGGGACTCTATGGACCGACGGGCGTCACCCGTGTATATAAGGGGACGACCCGGCGGCGGTTCAAGACAGACAACGACAACTCGAGCCTGGGCGAAGCTTGTTTGCTCCCTAGCCATCGAGACCACATCAATTCCATCACAACTAGACGTAGGCTTTACCTTCATCGAAGGGGACGAACTAGTATAAAACCCTCGTGTCTTTGTGTCCGCTTTAAACCCCTTCAAGTAAACCCGTGGTGATGGCTCCACGACTAAGTCCTTTCACTAGGACATCTGCCGTGACAAATCCACGACAGCTTTGATCACTGCACCTATTGTTCAGCCACCTGATTGGAATTTACCCTTTGAAATTATGTGATGCTAGTGATTATGTTGTAGGTGCTGTTCTAGGGCAAAGAGTTGATAAGAAATTGAATGTTATCCAGTATGCTAGTAAAACTCTTGATACTGCCCAGAGAAATTATGCTACTACTAAAAAAGAGTTCTTAGCAGTCGTATTTGCATGTGATAAGTTCAGACCTTACATTGTGGATTCTGAAGTTACTATCCACACTGACCATGCTGCTATTAAATATCTTATGGAAAAGAAAGATGCTAAGTCTAGACTTATTAGATGGGTTCTCTTGCTCCAAGAATTTGATTTGCATATTATTGATAGAAAGGGAGCTGAGAACCCCGTTGCAGACAACTTGTCTAGGTTAGAGAATGTTCTTGATGACCCACTACCTATTGATGTAGCTTTCTTGATGAACAATTAGCGGTCACTAATGATTCTCGTACTGCTCCATGGTATGCTGATTATGCTAATTACATTGTTGCTAAATTTATACCACCTAGTTTCACATACCAGCAAAAGAAAAAGTTCTTTTATGATTTAAGACATTACTTCTGGGATGACCCACACCTTTATGAAGAAGGGGTAGATGGTGTTATTAGACGTTGTGTACCTGAGCATGAACATGAACAGATCCTATGCAAGTGTCACTCTGAACCATATGGAGGACACCACGCTGGAGATAGAACTGCACATAAGGTATTGCAATCCGGTTTTTATTGGCCTACTCTCTTCAAAGATGCCCGTAAGTTTGTCTTGTCTTGTGATGAATGTCAAAGAATTGGTAATATTAGTAGACGTCAAGAAATGCCTATGAATTACTCTCTTGTTATTGAACCATTTGATGTTTGGGGCTTTGATTATATGGGACCTTTTCCTGCCTCTAATGGGTATACACATATTTTAGTTGCTGTTGATTACATTACTAAGTGGGTAGAAGCTATTCCAACTAGTAGTGCTGATCATAACACTTCTATTAAGATGCTTAAAGAAGTTATTTTTCCGAGGTTTGGAGTCCCTAGATATCTCATGACTGATGGTGGTTCACATTTTATTCATGGTGCCTTTCGTAAAATGCTTGCTAAGTATGATGTTAATCATAGAATTGCATCTCCTTATCACCCACAATCTAGTGGTCAAGTAGAATTGAGCAATAGAGAGCTCAAATTAATTTTGCAAAAGACTGTCAATAGATCTAGAAAGAATTGGTCCAAGAAACTTGATGATGCATTATGGGCCTATAGAACTGCATATAAAAATCCTATGGGTATGTATCCGTATAAGATGGTTTATGGAAAAGCATGTCACTTACCTCTCAAACTTGAACATAAAGCATATTGGGCTATTAAAGAGCTCAACTATGACTTCAAACTTGCCGGTGAGAAGTGGTTATTTGATATTAGCTCACTCGATGAATGGAGAACCCAAGCCTATGAGAATGCCAAGCTGTTCAAAGAAAAAGGTTAAAAGATGGCATGACAAAAGAATACAAAAGCGTGAGTTTAACGTAGGTGATTATGTGTTGCTATTCAACTCTCGTTTAAGATTTCTTGCAGGAAAACTTCTCTCTAAGTGGAAAGGTCCTGACGTTATAGAGGAGGTCTATCGTTCCGGTGCCATAAAAATCAACAATTTCGAAGGCATAAGTATGAGGGTGGTGAACGGTCAAAGAATCAAACATTATATCTTCGGTAATCCTATCAATGTTGAAACCAATATTATTGAAACCGTAACCCCGGAGGAATACATAAGGGACACTTTCCAGAACGTTTCAGACTCCGAAAAGGAATAGGTATGTGGTACGGTGAGTAAACCGACTCCAAAACAATTCTAATGGCAATTTTTCTCTGTTTTGGAATATTTAAGAATTTTGGAAAGCAAGAAGTAATCCGGGAAGGACACGAGGCCTCCACGAGGGTGGAGGGCGCGCCCCCCTACTGGGCTCGCCCCCTGTCTCGTGGGCACCTCGCGTGCCTCCTGGACTCCATTTTCTTGCACGTTACTTCTTTTGGTCGGTAAAAATTCATTATATAATATCCCAAAGGTTTTGACCACCGTATCACGTGAAAATCTTATGTTTTCATTTCGAGCTATTTCTGTTATAGATTTAGAGCAAGATGTCTTCTCAAGAGTCAGTCGGGGAGAGTCGGGTGTCTCACCTGACGCCAGGTCCAGGAGCAAATAGCGATGCTTATCACTTTGGACCATCAACGGAGGATGAGATGGAGGCGGACCTAAAAAGGATAGATGCCATGGAGGAGGATCAAGAAGTTACCTCTCGCTTCCAAGCATGATTCATGATGGGGGAACTACAGAGCTCAGCTATTCCAAACTCGGTCATCCCTTCTAATGTTAAATTTCTTTCTTATGAAAATATGAAAAAGAGCATCACTCGTTCCCTAGAAGCTATGCAGCATCCTTGGGTAAAGGGAGCTTTAGCCGTCACGGGCAAGCTCCGCAAGGAAAATATGGACCTCAAACAACATGTCAATAAGCTCGAGGAGGAGAATCGTATCCTGAGGGGCATCATCGCCAAGAAGATCACAACACCAACCCTGAAGAAGGAGACATAATCACATGGGTATTGGCACTCCCCTTGGCAACTGCCAAGCTTGGGGGAGGTGCCCTGGTATCGTATCACGATCACAATCCTATCTTTATCGTTTTATTTAGTTCGATCCTTTTAGTAATATCTTGATCTAGTAGATTGAAGTTTTGGTATGAATTAGTTTTGAGTTTTGCTCTTTGAATCCTCTATGTAATCGAGTCCGTGAGCTATATAATAAAGATTAGTGTTGAGTCAAGGGCTTTGCTATCTTGCTATGATCTTGAGAAAATAGAAAGAATAAAGAGGATAAAAAGGTTCATATTGATCTTATGGATAGTAATGACTTCACATATAAAGAGTATGAGGCATAAAAGTTGTTGAGAGTTGACAAACTTGGTTCTGGTCATCGTTGCAATTAATAGGAAGTAATAAAGAAAGAGAGGTTTTCACATATAAATATACTATCTTGGACATCTTTTATGATTGTGAGCACTCATTAAGTATGACATGCTAAAGAGTTGATGTTGGACAAGGAAGACAACGTAATGGTTCATGTTTTCTCACATCTCAGTTAAAGTATATTGTCATGGATCATTCAAACATGTTGAGCTTGCCTTTCCCCCTCATGCTAGCCAAAAATTCCTTGCACCAAGTAGAGATACTACTTGTGCTTCCAAATATCCTTAAACCCAGTTTTGCCATGAGAGTCCACCATACCTACCTATGGATTGAGTAAGATCTTTCAAGTAAGTTGTCATGTTGCAAGCAATAAAAAATGCTCTCTAAATATGTATGACTTAATAGTGCAGAGAAAATAAGCTTTATACGATTGTGTGATATGGAAGTAATAAAAGCAATGGACTGCATAATAAAGGTTCATATCACAAGTGGCAATATAAAGTGACGTTCTTTTGCATTAAGATTTTGTGCATCCAACCCTAAAAGCACATGACAACCTCTGCTTCCCTCTGCGAAGGGCCTATCTTTTACTTTATGCCCTTTTACTTTATGCAAGAGTCAAGGTGATCTTCACCTTTCCGTTTTTCATCTTATCCTTTGGCAAGCACCTCGTGTTGGAAAGATCCTGATACATATATCCAATTGGATGTAAGTTAGCATGAACTATTATTGTTGACATCACCCAAAGGTGAATACGTTGGGAGGCAACACTATAAGCCCCTATCTTTCTCAGTGTCCGATTAAAACTTCATAACCATAAGTATTGCGTGAGTGTTAGCAATTGTAGAAGACTATATGATAGTTGAGTATGTGGACTTGCTGAAAAGCTCTATTCTTGACTCTTTCCGATGTTATGATAAATTGCAGTTGCTTCAATGATGAGATTATAGTTTGTTATTTCTCAATGAAGTTTCTGAACCATACTTGACATTGTGAATAGATTGTTACTTGAGCATAAGAAATCATATGACAAAATCCATATATGTTGTTGTTATAAGAATGATCATGATGCCCTGATGTCCGTATTTTAGTTTTATCGACACCTCTATCTCTAAACATATGGACATATTTCTCGATATCGGCTTCCGCTTGAGGACAAGCGAGGTCTAAGCTTAGGGGAGTTGATACATCCATTTTGAATCATGCTTTTATATCTCTATTTATTGCATTATGGGCTGTTATTACACATTATGTCACAATACTTATGGCTATTCTCTCTTATTTTACAAGGTTTATCATGAAGAGGGAGAATGCCGGCAGCTAGGATTCTGGCTAGAAAAGGAGCAAATATTGGAAACCTATTCTGCACAGCTCCAAAAATCCTGAAACTCCACGGATGTCACTTTTCGAATTAATAAGAATTATTGACGAAGAAAATACCAGAGGGGGCGCACACCCTGGCCAGGAGGGTGGGGGGCGCCCCCCTAGTGGGCGCCCCCTGTCTCCTGGGCCCCCTGTTGTCCCTCGGTGCCCAACTTCTGCTATATGAAGCCTCTTACCCTGGAAACAAATCATAAGCAAGCTTATGGGATGAAACTCTGCTGCCATGAGGTGGAACCTTGGCGGAACCAATCTAGGGCTCCGGCGGAGCTGTTATGCCGGGGAAATTTCCGTCCCAGAGGGGGAAACCATCACCATCATCATCACCAATGATCCTCTCATCGTGAGGGGGCCAATCTCCATCAACATCTTCACCAGCACCATCTCCTCTCAAAACCCTAGTTCATCTCTTGTATCCAATCTTGTATCAAAACCACAAATTGGTACCTATGGGTTGTTAGTAGTGTTGATTACTCCTTGTAGTTGATACTAATTGGTTTACTTGGTGGAAGATCATATGTTTAGATCCTTAATGCATATTAATACTCCTCTGATCATGAACATGAATATGCTTTGCGAGTAGTTATGTTTGTTCCTAAGGACATGGGTGAAGTCTTGTTATTAGTAGTTATGTGAATTTGGTATTCGTTCGATATTTTGATGAGATGTATGTTGTCTCTCCTCTAGTGGTGTTATGTGAACGTCGACTACATGAAACTCCACCATTATTTGGGCCTAGAGGAAGGCATTGGGAAGTAATAAGTAGATGATGGGTTGCTAGAGTGACAGAAGCTTAAACCCTAGTTTATGCGTTGCTTCGTAAGGGGCTGATTTGGATCCACTAGTTTCATGCTATGGTTAGGTTTACCTTAATACTTCTTTTTGAGTTGCGGATGCTTGCAATAGGGGTTAATTATAAGTGGGATGCTTGTCCAAGAAAGGGTAGTACCCAAGCACTGGTCCACCCACCTATCAAATTATCAAAGTACCAAACGCGAATCATATGAGCGTGATGAAAACTAGCTTGACGATAATTCCCATGTGTCCTCGGGAGCGCTTTTCTCGTTATGAGAAATTGTCCAGGCTTGTCCTTTGCTACAAAAAGGATTGGGACACCTTGCTGCACCTTATTTACTTTCTTTGCTTGTTACCTGTTACAAATTATCTTATCACAGAACTATCTGTTACGTACAATTTTAGTGCTTGCAGAGAATACCTTACTGAAAACCGCTTGTCATTTCCTTTTGCTCCTCGTTGGCTTCGACACTCTTACTTATCGAAAGGACTACGATAGATCCCCTATACTTGTGGGTCATCAGGAGGTAACTCACCAACATCACGTAGTGGACACTCACATGAGGGGGAAGGACCTAAAGGAATGACATCCTCGTCTACCACTACCACCTGGCCACAAGGCCTTGCGAGCATTTTGCCAGGTTTATTAACAACCTCGACTACAGTTTTGCTACGGTGGACACCGCCAGTGATCTAAAAGCGCTCAAGGTTTCAGGCTTGGCCTGCGGAAATCTTGTCAACATCTGTGACCACTAAAAGGTTTGGGGTAGCACCAAGAACAATCAGAACTCCCTAGTTGACCTCACCTCAGCCATCATCGACTCCTACTACATCAAGATGAGGGATGAGAGCTGGCAGCATGCCTGAGAGCAGAGACTGGATGAAGAACACGTCAAGTACTTGACCAAGGATGCATACACAAGCTACGAGATATAAAGGAGGATTGTTGACGTGAGAAAGTACCTTCGTCCTGCCCCAGATGAGGGATCGAGCCATAGAGCGGTGGCGACAGCGTCACAAGAAGTAGATGATTAGATGATCCTCTCTCCTAGTTTAGAATGCATGCAATTGTTTATTGAGATGTGTGCGAATGATTTGTATAGTCACTTATGTAATTGGATGTTTATTTTGGTTATATATGTTGTTCTTCTGTAGACAGAGCAAATCACATCGCAGACAGAGTAAACTAGGGAACCCGTCGGTGATGATTTCATTAATCGCTGACAATTGCATACTAACAATCATTTGCCCACAACACAATGTCTTATTAGCAGCAATTGTTTGTGTTATTATCAGTCTTCGCACACATTTTCTGATTACGGACCTATTTGATGCATATCACACACATCTTGTTCAGTTGAACATTTTTGTTGTCTTGGCTCATCACAATAGTTCATCTGAGTGAACTGTTTGCCCTCTATCGCACACACATTGATCTGGCTGACTGTTTCTATTATGTTGCCTAATCACAGATAGTTATTTCGAGTGAACTGTATGCCGTATCTTGCACAGACCCTCACCTGGCTGACCGTTTCTATTATTATGCTCATCGCAAATAGTTCGTATGGACCAACTGTATGCCACATATCACACACGAAACTATGATCTGAATCCTGTGTGATGTCTGCGCCATCGCAAGCAGTTCATATAAAGTTGGATGGTTTTCTTGCACCACCGTTTGCGATTAATATATCGCACACAGTTTCATCGAAGGGTCTCTGATTGTACTGTCGCGTTAGGACCATCCTGTAGTAGTGTTGATGTGACTTTCAAGAGCCTGCTGGGTTCAAAGACAAATCTCATACAATGATGGATTCCCATCCCGAGGGATTTCCAAAGTGGCCTTTGTAACTTTGGGGGAAGGTGCTGAGGCAGAGGTAGTAGCATCAATTGGTGTCTTCCCTTTGCCTATATCCTTCACAATCGGAAGAGTATCATGAACCAGTGACATGAAAACTTTTGGCTCAGATGGGCGGAATTACTTCTTCTCAGTGAGTTGCTCTATGTATACATGATCCACCAAGCATATGGCTTCAAAGCTTGATCATTGTCTGCCGCATAAGCCTTCCGAAAGAAAATATTAGGAACATCAGAGTGAACTCCATTGGATATTGCGTTCAAAGTGTTTGCTACAATATGAATTGTTTCTGGTCTATTGGTTGGAGTGATAGAGTTGCATAGAATATAGAACAACACTTTGTTCTCCTAAGCTAGATTCTTTTGATTTGCCTTGGTGTAAGCATCACCCAGAATCTTAGGTCCATCGGCATATGCAATTAAGCTTCTAACACCTCCCACCAGCCAGTCTGTGTTCACGAATTTCATCAAATTCACACCGAGGAAGATTCTGTAGAGCTAGAAATTTTTTCAGTTGAGCATTTTATATTCTCTTCCTCGGTCATCCATTCCAGGATCCAAGTGCTGCTATCTGCAAGTTCTCCGGTGATATAAAGAGTGGCGAAGAACTGAAGAATAACTTCACGGTTCCAGCCATGATTGAAGAAGAGAAAACTCTTTAGGAAGACTTGTTCTATTTGCCCGATGGTGTGGTGAAAACAGGGAAAATTCTTGAGCTCTATGAAATCCAGAATCTTATGCTTGAAAATGCGATTCTTGCAGTAGAGAATGCGAGCATAATATATAGCCCGTTCTTTTATCCAGAATCTTGCCAACAAAGAAGTTCTCTCGCCATCATATGGGCTGGTCCCAAAGAATTCAAGTTTTGAATGATGAAACTATTCGTTGAATGCTAGACCGTCAGGGCCATCCTCTATTGGAAACAGAGGAAAAGTCTCAAGTGGATTCCTTGGTAATTCTTCATCACCCATGTGCCTAGTTTGCGAGTCATCAGGCAGAGCTGAATCTTCCTCAACGGAATCGAGAGGAGCGTTGTGCTTCCTCGACTTTGCAGAAATAGATGGCTTCAAAGAACTTGAAGATCCATCAATCTTGCTTGCTGGAACTTCTTTAGCGGCTTTCAATTCTTCAGGCCTGGGGTCTTTTCTTTCGCAGACACTACTTCCTTGGGTTCGGACACTTGCGACACTCTGGGAGACACATTAACTTCTTGAGCCATTGGCTCATCATATTTCTTTTTTGCTATTCCATCTATGGGGATATGGAACAAGGAGTAGAATCAACATCCATCGATGTGGGAGCACCAGAGGGTGTGACTGGGGTAGTTTTCTCTCATGAAGCAGATTGCGTGCCCTCTATCTTGTCATCCTTCTTGCTCAAATCAGAAGGGTGAGCTTGCATAGGAGGCGAGGGATTAGGCTTTTCAACCTCAACCTCTTCATCAGCCTGGTCATCACGGGCTTGCTACTGTGGTGGTTCATTTTCTTCATACGATTTCTCTAGAAAGATGTCAATGACATCATTTTGCTCGTCTTGAGCTATAGGCACACGAATGATGACCTCCTCAGTGGCAACCTGCTGCACTCGTTCTTCCTCATTGTCGGAGATGTGCCCTAGAGGCAATCATGTAATGATGATATTTCCCTATGTATTCATGAGTCTTTGTATTGTCTTTGAACTTCATCAATGATATGTATCAACAAGTACGTGACTTGTTTGTGGGACTATGTATTGTATGATGGCCATTCTAATGGTCCCTAGTTGATAAGTTTATGTAGACACATATCCTTGACTAGCAGACGACTCAGTTGATGACTATATTTCACAAGTCATGTGCATGGAGATGCTAAACCCATAGTGTGGACTCGGGGATGGAGATCACCGAGTCGAACAGACCCACTTTGAGACGCAGTGAGATATTGTCATTTGTTTAGTCTCAAGTACAATGTCTATGCCATGTCCTAGACCTGAGGTCCTCGCATGTTCTTGGGATGAGGATCGACTCACTTAGGGTCTATCAAACGCCACTCCATAACTTGGTAGTTATAAAGGTAGCTTTCGGGTGAGTCGTGAGACATTGCCGCGAGACAAGGTTGACCAAGATGGGATTTGCCCCTCCTATATGGAGAGATATTCTCTGGGCCCTCTCGAGTGATCAGATTCCGATATCATGGCCATACAACTTGGAGTAAGTGTTAGCCCAGTTCGGGAATCTGTATCACGGTTTCGAGAAGAGAGGTCGAGCTATCACAAGGGTGACAAGTACTCACCTTGAGCTTGACAACAAACATCACGAGGCAAAAGGAATGTTGGATATGACACATTGTTGAGGTTCGTCAAACGACTTTACACACACATGGGAGTTTGCATGTTCTGCTAGGACCGCTACCAACTATCGACTCTGGCCGTGTCCATGTGTACGTGAACCTATAGGGTCGCACACTTAAGGGGCTGTAGCCCATTTGGATTGGATCAGAGTGGAAAATGGAAGCAGACTCCTAGTAGGCTCAAGTGTTGAGCCCACCACGGAGGCCTACATAAAGGGGAGTGGGTGCACCACTTAGGGTTGATCTTTTTCCTCCCTGGACAGCCGTCACCACTCCCCACGCCCATGTCGCGCGACCGGACCTAGCAGTCCACCGCTCGACGCTGCTCCCCGCACGTGTGGATACCTTGGAGGCATCACACTTGTGGTGCTCGGATGAACCGTTCGAGGGATCCGTGAGGAACCGTTCATGGGAGATCATCGTTCCTGGGTCTTCACTGTTCGCGGGAGATCGACAATGCGAGGAGGAGACGCCCTGGGAGATCAGCTACACGCATCACCAACTCTACTTCTGCTGCGGTGACTGCGTGTCTAGTGGTAAACCCAATCCCGTGATCTATTTATAGTAGCATGATCTTGGGTGCGCGGTAGAAATATTTTATTTGGCACTAGCGTAGCGTACCGCGTGTTCCAACACTCATGAGGTGGAGAGGGTGGAACTTGCTGCAGGGGTGCACTTATGTCAATCGGAACTGCATCAACAGTCACATTTTGAATATGACGATCTTTCTTTCCCTTCGGTTTGACAGCTCTAGCTAGTGCCTTTTGACTCTTTTGTTCCTGCACTCTCCTGCGAGCAAGATCCGCGTTGCGATCAATTTCTTCGTTCGTCCTATCACATAACTGAGACACATCCATGTGCATTTTGGAATGCCATTCAATCTTTTCATTCTGAATGGTGCTGAGGGCCTTTGTGATATCAACAATTTCTTTGTTCAAACCTTTTATGTCATACTCTGTTTTGCTTCTTTTCCCATTTTCTCGAGAGCTTGCTTGTCCTTGGCAGCTTTCTTGAACTTCTTGGAGATTTTCTCTAGGTCGACGAAATGTTTAGTTACCATTTCTGTAACATCAGGTAACCCCAAACTGCTCACATCATCAGTTTTAACATCATAAGTAACATTGTCAATGATATCAATCATTAACTTGAAGTCATACTTTTGTTCCTTTGTGGGAGAAGAAACATTGTGCTTGGCCTTCTTGGCAGAGGCATCTCCTTCGGTAGGCAGCATCCTCTTCCCAACACTCTTCAAAGAAGTTAGCATAATTGAACCCGATGGTTTTTCTGTGAGAGGCATGGGAGCATGCCTTGGTGATCTCCTTGGAGAGGGTAAAACCTTCACTGGAAGGGGTCTGTGTTAGCTTGTTAAGGATTGCAGCCTGGTCATATATGGGAATGTCATCACCCATTTCTTCATCAGACGACTCATCAGACGAGTCAGAAGTAGCCTTTCTGGTTCCCTTTGATAGGCGCAAAGGTGTCTGATAATCCCCAAGTGCAGGGAATCATCGTAGCAATTTCCAAAGGTGGAAGTGATAAGAATGGAGTGACGAACCCACAAGGAGCAAAAGGTAAGATCAATATTCTGTCAAGTCCTATCTGCCACTGATACGACTCTACGTACACCGAACGTTTGCTTCCAACTAGAAACGAGAAATAAAACAATGTTGTGGGTATGAAGATGATAACTTTGCATGATATCGGGGAGCTAAAATATAAAAGTAGGTGCTCTTATCATAAAGTTAGAATATATTACTTAAGTATTGTAATAGCCAGTGTGGAATATTGATGTCACGCCCAATATGCGACCCTATCCAAAAGGAACTCGAAGGTCCCACCAAGGATAGACCCGCATATTGAAACGCTTTCGCAAGGTGGATATCATTACATCAACATTACATAATAGATGGGGATACATACATAAGGCATAGAATGCCACACGGATACAACATCACAATACATAAGAGCATCATCCAACTACAGATGAAACACAAACAGAAACTCAAATGACATCCACCCTGCTATCCCAGGCTGCCGACCTGGAACCAATCCCCTGATCGAAGAAGAAGCAGAAGAAGAACTCCAAACAAGCAAACATCGCCCTCGCGTCATGATCATCGCATAACCTATACCTGCAACTGTTGTTGTAGTAATCTGTGAGCCACGAGGACTCAGCAATCCCATTACGATGGGTATCAAGACTAGCAAAGCTTAAAGGGGTAAGGAAGGGGTAAAGTGGTGAGGCTGCAGCAGGGACTAAGCATGATATGGTGGCTAACATACGCAAATAAGAGCGGGAAGAGATCAAAAGGAACAGTCGTGAAGCTAGCAATGATCAAGAAGTGATCCTGAACTCCTACTTACGTCAAACATAACCCAGAAACCGTGTTCACTTCCCGGACTCCGCCGAAAAGAGACCATCACGGCTACACACACGGTTGATGCGTTTTAATTCGGATCTGGTGTCAAGTTATCTACAACCGGACATTAACAAATTCCCATCTGCCTATAACCGCAGGCACAGCTTTCGAAAGATTATACCCTGCAGGGGTATCCCAACTTAGCCCATGATAAGCTCTCGCGATCAACGAAGGATATACCTTCTCCCAGGAAGACCCGATCAGACTCAGAATCCCGGTTTACAAGACATTTCGACAATGGTAAAACAAGACCAGCAAAGCCGCCCCATGTGCCGACAATCCCGATAGGAGCTGCACATATCTCGTTCTCGGGGCAACACCAGATGAGTCTAGCTACGAGTAAAACCAACCCTCAAGTTTCCCCGAGGTGGCCCCGCAGGCAGCTCAGTTCGGACCAACACTTAGACAAGCACTGGCCCGGGGGGGGGGCTAAAAATAAAGATGACCCTCGGGTTGGCCGACCCAAGGGAAAGGTATAGGTGGTGGTGAGGCAAATGGTAAAACCAAGGTTGGGCCTTGCTGGAGGAGTTTTATTCAAAGCGAACTGTCAAGGGGGTCCCATAAATCACCCAACCGCGTAAGGAACGCAAAATCCGGGAACATAACACCGGTATGACGGAAACTAGGGCGGCAAGAGTGGAACAAAACACCAGGCAAAAGGCCAAGTCTTCCACCCTTTACCAAGTATATAGATGCATTAATAATATAAGAGATAATGTGATATCCCAACCAAAATCCTGTCCACCATGGAGCAATCTTCAACTTCACCTGCAACTAGCAACGCTATAAGAGGGCTGAGCAAAGCGGTAACATAGCCAAGCAACGGTTTGCATAGGAAAGGTGTCAAAGGTTATAGGTTCATGGCAATATGGGAGGCTTGATGAGCAAAAGATAGGTAACACAGCATAGCGATAGAACGAAGCAACTAGCATAGCAATGATAGTAGTGAGATCCAGGATAGTGGTCATCTTGCCTGAAATCCCACAAGGAAGAAGAACGAGTCCATGAAGAAGACGAATGGATGGAGCCGAACCAAGCGTAGACGAACGAATCCTCACGATCGCAGCGAAACGGGAACTATCGAGAAGAAGTACACAACATAGTAAACACACGACACATGAACAAGGCATGATGCACAACAAGCATGATGCAAGACAAGGCTACATGAAGCTACTCATGGCAAGGGATGATGCAAACAAGAGCAACACATCAAGGCAAGTTTAAATGAGGCCGTGAACAACATATAACAATTCCGGTAAGTCCTCATGTGCAAATTTCGAAATTGGTCCAGATCTGAATAAACTTTATGTTCAAGTTGTTAAACAGCAAGTTAAGATGCACAAAGATGATCTACACGAGATTCTAGTCAAGTTACATATAAAGTTCATTTAGTTCGGAGCTACGGCCTAGAAGATATGAGTAACACAAGTTAAACATGGCATTGATGCAAAATGCACCCAAACATCAAGCAAACACCTCAAAACATGGATGCAACATGATAATATGAAACTACATGTAATTCTAAGCAAGTTTCATATATAGCACACTCAAAACGGAGCAACGGTTCAACACACACACGCTATACAAGTTTAAAGGACAAGCTGTCCAAAACAGCAACTAGGCATATTGCAAGTATCAAAACAACATGCTACAGGATCTCAACAAGAAAACAAAAGATATGGGCATGATCTACAGGTAAAGCATAACAAAACATGAACACTGAGCTATCTCCGGAAACTACTAGAACATGCTCAAACACACATGGCAAGATAGCAAATAATAACAGTTTCAGACTTTGCAGAAAATAACATCAGGTTGCAATGTTTAGAGCTATCAAACAACATGTTACAGGAACTTATTATGGCAAACAAAGGCATGGCATGAATCTACTAAATGCATAGAACAAATGTCCCTTACTGACCATAAGCCAAAAAGGAGCAGAAAATATGATGGCACCCATGTAAACATGGCAAGTTATATTACAGATTCATACATGGCAGGGACAACGATAAGTAGGCATGTTGGTGAGCTTGTACCACTCACCACAGAGCAATACATGGCATGGCAAGGCAACCAACAGTAAGAAGGCATGTTTGTGAAGATAAGCATGGCAAGAGCAAGTTCATAGGGTGCATGTATCACTAACAACAATCATGATAACAATTGAACTTAATGTTAACAGGCTGACAACAACATTATTTAGCAACTTTGGAGCAAGATTACAACGAGCTACAGCAAGCTATAAATGCAACCAGGGGCATGGATGGTTAGAGGATGACATGTAGAACAAAACATATTTAGTGATCATCTCCAGATTATGCATAGAATGATTTGTAGCAGCAGGTTTACATAGCATCACGAAATAACAGATTCAGCCTAGCAAAACAGCAACAACAAGTACCTTAACAAGCTCGATACACTCACCCCAAGTCATTGCATGACAAGATAAGCATAGCATCAGCAAGAAGACATGTTTATGAAACAAACCAAGGCAAGAACAAGTTCATAGCATGCAAGGATCAACTACAACAACCTTGGCAAAATTGAATAACATGTAAACAATCTGCCAGGAAACATTTTGAAGCAAAAGTAGAGCACGAAAATGACATGCTAGACTACTCCATAATTGCAAACAGGGGCATGAATGGATAGAGCAAAACCATATGTGCAAAACATCCTTACTGAAGTATCTCAAAATATGCATGGATCTCTCTGTAGCATCAAGTTTACATGGCATCAAAATAACAGCAGAACAGGGACTAAAATCAGCAACATCATGATGCCTAGTTTGCATGCTTGTGCTAGTCACCACAGAGATCACAAAAATACATGGTAAGCACCTCTGTAAATAAGACATAACATAGATCAAAACACATGTAGACATCAACCTCATAGGATGCACACATCAATCATGGCAAAAATGACAAATGAGCATGTTCTGTTAACAGACAACAGACAACATTATGAAGCACTCTTGCAACGATGATTCAGGCATCAAGATGGACTCAAATGAACATGATGCAATGGAATGAAATGAAGTACTTGGTGAGACGAACAATTTGACATATTACATGCACAAAACGGAGCTACGGATGCAGAGATATGACGTAATGAACATGGCATGATACTGTCACAGATTCGGGGACAGAGAAATCTGGAGGTCAACCTTCGCACGGAAAACGAGGTTCATCAGAGCTCGCCGGAGTAGCTGCCGGAGAGGACGAGGAAGACGCCGGGGAGGACGGATCCGGGGCGCTCTCGGCCGGATCTCGCCGGATCCGGGCCGGAGAGGCACGGGGCGGCCAGGGGCGCGGCACGGGATGGCCGGGGGCGGCGGCGCGGCACCGGGGCGAGGAGCTCGCCGGCGGTCCGGCGTGGACGGCGGCGCTTGACGCGGGAGCAGGGAGGCGCGGGGCGGCGCCAGCTCGGGGCGGCGCGGGGCGGCGCCCGCGGGAGCCGGGAGGCGGAAGGCGGCTGGAGTCGCCGGCAGGGAGTGGGGCGGCGCTGGCACGGCCGAGCGGACTGGTGCGCCGGCGAGGCGGCGGCTGGCGCCGGCGCGGGAGCCGGGCGGCGCGTGGGCCGGCTGCGGGCCGGGCGGGCCCGACGGGGGAGGCGGCGGGGAGCGCTACGTGGCACCACGCGGTTGGACGGGGGAAGCGGGGCGGACGTGTCCGGCCGGGGTGGACACGTCCGGCGGCAGGAGGAGGAAGAGGCTAGGGTTTCGGGGGTTTGGACTGCGAAATTCGGGGGGAGACACAAATATATAGGTAGAGGGAGCTAGGAGAGTCCAAATGAGGAGCGGTTTTCGCTCGCACGATCGTGATCGAACGACCGAGAGCATGGAGGAGAGTTTGCTGGGTTTTGGGCCACTTTGGAAGGGTGTTGGGCTGCAAGACAACAGAGGCCTTTACAGTTACCCAGTTAACCGTTGGAGTATCAAACGACCTCCAAATGGCACGAAACTTGACAGGCGGTCTACCGGTGGTATACCAAGGCCGCTTGGCAAGACTCGGTCCATTCTAAGAACGTTTAACACCCGCTCACGAAGAGAGGCAAGAAGGGGACGCCGGATGACATAGGAGCCCCGGATTGCAAAACGGACAACGGGGAAAATGCTCGGATGCATGAGACGAACACGTATGCAAAATGAGATGCACATGATTACATGATAAAATGCAACACGCAAGCAAATGACATGGCAATGACGGCGAATAACTGGCAGACACCTGGCGCATCGAATCCGGGGCGTTACAAATGATGGGTTTGTGTGCGGAATTGTCCTAAGCAATCGTTAACAAGATCGGTAATCATTATTGCAATTTCATATGAGGGAGAGGCATAAGCTAACATACTTTCTCTTCTTGGATCATATGCACTTACGATTGGAACTCTAGCAAGCATCCGCAACTACTAAAGATCATTAAGGTAAAACCCAACCATAGCATTAAAGTATCAAGTCCCCTTTATTCCCATATGCCATGACCCACTTATCCGTGTTTGTGTTTCAGTCACTCACGCAATGCAGACAAATAAGCAAACCATGAACATATTGAAAACCCTACAGCGGAGATCCCTCACGCTTGCGCGACACAGAGGGCACCATAGGATAGCACCAATAATAAAACATACAACTCAAACCAATGTAGATCATCAATCAACCCAAAGACAAAGGAAATCTACTCAAAACTTCATAGGATGGCAACACATCATTGGATCATAATATGTGGCATAAAGCACCATGTTCAAGTAGTTGATTACAGCGGGGTGCAGGAGAGTGGACCGCATAAAAGAGATGAGGATGGTGATGATGATTGTGATATTGATGAAGACGATCACCACGGCGATGATTCCCCTCCCGATGGCACTCTGGCACCACCGAGAGAGAGGAGGAGAGGTTCTCCCCCTTGTTCTTCCTCCTCCATGGTCTCCCCCTAGATGGGGGGAGGTTCTCCATCTGGTCCTTGCCCTTCACGACGATTGTCGGTGTCAAAACCGGCGGATCTCGGGTAGGGGGTCCCGAACTATGCGTCTAGGCGGATGGTAACAGGAGACAAGGGACACGATGTTTTACCCAAGTTTGGGCCCTCTTGATGGAGGTAAAACCCTAGGTCATGCTTGATTAATATTGATGATGTGTGTTACAAGAGTAGATCTACCACGAGATCAAGGAGGCTAAACCCTAGAAGCTAGCCTATGGTATGATTGTTCTTCGTCCTACGTACTAAAGCCATCCGTTTATATAGACACCGGAGAGGGCTAGGGTTACACAGAGTTGGTTACAATGGTAGGAGATCTACATATCTATATCGCCAAGCTTGCCTTCCATGCCAAGGAAAGTCCCATCCGGACACGGGACGAAGTCTTCAATCTTGTATCTTCGTAGTCTTGGAGTCCGGCCGATGATAATAGTTCGGCTATCCGGACACCCCCTAGTCCAGGACTCCCTCAGTAGCCCCTGAACCAGGCTTCAATGACGACGAGTCCGGCGCGCATATTGTCTTCGGCATTGCAAGGCGGGTTCCTCCTCCGAATAATTTATATAAGATTGTGAACACCAAGATAGTGTCCGGCTCTGCAAAATAATTTCCACATACCATCGTAGAGAGAATAATATTTACACAAGTTCAATCTGCTGATGTATTTCGTGGCATGTCGTCACACCACTACCAAGCCTTTACTCGAATTGTTTTTATTGTACCACCTCAGCGCATTTAGCGAAGCGGTTTCCTTGGCACGTCTTGTCGAAGCAGAGATCGTGTTCCCCTTATTCCGGGATTCCCATTAATACGGACGTGGGTAACCCAACCGCACCGGTTGCCACGCCCCCTCCATCGAAGGCGGGTTCCAAACGGTCACGGGGACGGCTCTTGGTATTCTTCCTCTTTATAATGAGACCAAGGCCAGTTCTTTTTCTTTAATCCTCAATCGAATCCGCCCCTCGCCCCCGAGTTCCAACACCCAGGGCTCCAGATTCGGGTACCTCCAACCTTCGACAATGTCCGGCTCCGACCTACCAGGCCTGTGGATGCCCTCTTCCGTCACGGAAGAAGACGTGCTAAAGCTGAGAGACGCCAGGTACTTGACCTACGAGATTTCGCATAGGTTGCCTGCCTGAGGGCAAGTTATTCCTACTCCCAAACCCGGCGAGAGCGTTGTGTTCGTGTCTCACCTCCGTCGGGGTTTAGGCTTCCCGATGGATCCCTTCATGAGGGGGCTCATGTTTTACTATGGGCTGGAATTCCATGACTTGGCTCCGGAGTCCATCCTCCACATCTCATCATTCATTGTTGTTTGCGAAGCCTTCCTCCGCACTACCCCTCACTTCGGCTTGTGGCTCAAAACCTTCAACGTGGAGCCGAAGATGATTGAGGGGCGTCAGGCAGAGTGCGGCGGGGCGGTTATAAGCAAGAGGGTCGACGCTCCATGGCCCGAGGGCTCTTTTCAGGAGGAGCTCGGCTTGTGGCAACAAGAGTGATTCTATATCACCGCTCCAAGGGGCAGCAGGCAGAAGCCGCCGCCCGTCTTCCACTCAGGCCCTCCACAACGGCTGACATCATGGGTCAACAACGGGCTTAACTGGGGGCCGTCCAAAGACGTACCCCTGTTGTAGGACCAGATTCGAGACCTCCAAGAAAGGGAGATTAATCTGGTGGTGGTGGCACAGGTTATGCTGATCCGGCGCCTTCTGCCCTGCAAACGTCGCCCCCTCCTCCTGTGGGAATTTAATTCGGAGGGGCCACGAGCTCTCCAACACTTCATGGGTTTGACACCAACAGAGATGTACAAATTGTTCTTCGGATCGCAAGAGATGCGTCCGGACTTGACCGAGGACGCCGGCCTAAGCTGCAATCGCCCGGATACTCAAGTAAGTAGCCCTGTGTCCGGACATATTGTCCATTTATTTATCATGGGTTTTCCTTTTAACCAGCTATCCCTTGGACAGGAGTGGATAGCGCAAGCAAAACTGATACGGTGTCCGGCCCCCCTCCCTGAGACCACGCCGGATCCCGTGTTAGTCAAAATGTTAGAGTTTGCGCCTTCGGAGGAGGGCAAAGGAGGGCACGGGGAAACTAACACCTCCGCCAAGGAGGCTTTCAGTAAGGGGGGAATCGAGAGTCCCTCCTTCCAGGGGGAGAAGAGGACTGTTTCCGAAGACCCGGAGGCCAAGGCCTCAAAGCGGGGACAGAAATCTGCACCGGAAGGTCCTATGCCGGGAAGGGCCCCAGCCGCACAGTCTCCCCATTGGAATCAGCCCTCCAGTGAGCTGTAAGTAAAAAAAGGGGGAATTTTGTAATAGGGAACGCCCCTATATTATTTCCAAAGGTAACCGAAGTTTTCACCTTGTAGTTTGGATCTCAGCCCATCTCAGCAGAGCTCAACTTCGGGGGACCTTCGTCCGGAGATGATGGAAAGCGAGACGCCTCCGTCTGCCGCCCCGTCCGGCGGGGCGGACAACCCTGAGGTGTCGTCACGGAGGGTCTCCCCGGGTCCGGCGGGGCCGGAGAGTACAACCCATTGGAGTACGGCCAGTGGAGCTGCAGGATTTGCTCAAGAGGGCGTCTATCTCGGAAGATCACCGCACATTAATGAGTACGGTGATTGAAAGGATCTCATCATCCAAGAGCGGGTTGTATGAGGCCGTCGGAAGCTTGCTGACGGGGTTTGAGGTACGCAAAAAATGACATACCTTTTGACAGTTTTGCACATGAAGTGCGCCCTGTATAGATAGTAGCCCCTGAGACTTGGTATGCTGTCGAAAGCGATAGCATGCCAAGGATCATAATCTCAGTTATAGAATGTCGCCTTTCCTATGCAGGTGGCGGAACGTTCGGTTGCCAGCCGGACTGATGGAGTTGCCGAACTGAAGAGGCAACTTGATGTTGCGGATGCGGACATCGCGCTGGTCAATAAACGATTTAACGAGTCGCAAGGTAGGTGGTTGCTCCGCGGTTGCCTAGTAAGGGAGCTGGTGCCCGTTCCTTACAATTTGTATGCTTGATGCAGATGGCGCTGCTGCTGTGGAAGATCTTCGAGCAGAGCTTGCTCGAGCCAAGGAGCAAGCCAGGATAAGTAATGCGGCTGCCTTGAAGGCAGCAGAAGAGCTAAAAGCCAAAAAGGCTGCTCACTGCCGAAGCAGGGAAGAGTTGGCCGGAATGGCCTTGAAATTAAAAGATGCTACCGACCGTTGTGAGGTTCTTGAAGGAGAACGCCGAGTGGAGCAAGAGGGCCTGAAGAAGGCCGGCGCCGAAGTCAAGGATGCCCAGAGTGAGATGCGGGCTATGAAGGAGGAACTACGTCAAGCCGGAGACATTGCAGCTGGAAAGCCCTTTCTTCTGCGTAGGAAGTTCACGGATCCGAAGTATGCTCAGCTGGGCCAGTTGTGTGGTGTGGAGGATCCTTATCTTGATTTGGCGGCGAGTGCGGCGGACCCAGTCGTGCACTTCCGAAGCCAGAAGGATCACAAAATGGAAGAGCTTTACTGGTCTCAATTCCATAGTCCAGAGCGTCCACTTCCGTTGACTGATCGGCTGGCTGAGTGGGCTGAGCTGAATAGATTGTCCGGACTTGCCATGACGGATGTGGTCACTCATTTGTGGCCGGAAAGGCCCAAGCCGAAGAGTTATTTTGGCTTGTTGCAGCAATTCCTTGGGGCGGTGCCGCATATCAAGGCGATGAAGCGGTCGGCATGCATAGAAGGTGCACGGATGGCTCTCGCCCATGTGAAGACATACTGGGCGGACATGGATGCCACCGCTGTTGCATCCCGGGGTTCGGACAAGAGCCGATTACCCGCCGAGCACTATTTTGAGGAAGTCCTGCAGGGCACTCGTTTAATAGAGTCGCAGTACTCGAAAGATGTCATGTTCAAATGACGTGTATGATTTGTGAGATCATGTTTATAATGCAATAGCTTTTTATACTTCTGCCTTCAAGTATTGAACTATCTCCTGTGCGGCCGTATATGTATGAATAACCTGAAAGTTGCAGTCTTTGGCTTCAGCCCCCACGCACATGGTGCGGGGGTGTTTGCAAAAAGAAGTGCTTTTTCACACTTAATCCAACGTCTTAGTCCTTTGAAGGAGGTGATAGCATAGCAAACTAGGCAACCGGACTATAATGCTTTATCACTTTCACTTAGCCATAGGAGCTCGATGGTGGGGCTACTATATAGCCCCTAGAGGCACCGCGCTCTCCGAACTTGGGGCGCGTATGTGCCTGACCGCGAAGCGGTCCTTCGTCAAAGTGGGGGAATTCTAAACATTCCAATACTCCATCGAGTGGTTGACCAGTCTCTCGCTATATCATGACAGTCAGTTTTCGGCTTTCTCTACTGAGGTGCTCGCCCGGCCGAACCGGGGCACAATCGCAGTAGTTCTCCTGGTGCCGCATTAGCCGATGGAGCGGAACGTAAGGCAGCAAAACACAGGAGCCGGGCAAACCCAACATTTGACCAAAGACATGATTCGGAGCGGATGCATATAAGGCCTAACTCGAGACGCCGAACACTCCCTAAGGTGTTCGGTCTTTATGATACCGGGCAGAACAATGCCCTAAGCCCCTAGTGTCCAGGTACAGGCGGGAACTTCTGACGCGGCCGATGCCAAAACGCCAGCCTCCTCCTCGGTTATGGTAGAAAACTAGGGGATGTGTATCAACAAGAGCCAGTAAGAAAGGTTTACGCAGGGTCTTAATCTGAAAAGAATCCTTGCAACGGGTCCCTGCTGCACGTCTGCGCCTGTGTCTCCGTTGTGCTGTATCCTGGACGGGTGTAGCACGTGCTTCATCTGTAAAAGAGAAGGACTTAGTTTGGAAGAAATATCGTGCAAAGGTTGTATTTAAAATAAAGTATAATTTGGAAGATGAATAAAGTTGAGCTTTATTGGCTCTCATCGTTTATACGCGCAGCCCCTTGTAAAGGGGTATGCGGCTGGGAAGCCCCTTGTTTATTTACGCCGGACTCGCCTAACCGTGTCCGAGGTCTGAATGACCTGTCCTTAGGGGCTTTGACCTACGAGGTCGGATTAGTGTGTGGCTGTCAAGGCGGCCTCACGTTCTCCGTGGTCGAGGAACACTCGGAGTTACTCTTTAATGAGATTATGCCGCGTGGACCGGGCATTTTAAGCATAAGAGACGCGTAATGTGTTATTGCGTTAAAGCGGGCGAAAGCTTCGCGTCCCAGTAGTGCTTGAGGGCCACTGTGAAATGGGGCGGTATGGAGAGTGAGCTTTTCGCGACGGAGGTTGTCGGATGAACCGGACACAACCTCTAGTGGTACAGAGCTTGTTCAATTGGCTTAAAGGCCCGACGTCACTCCTTTGAAGGAAGTGCTGCTACGGCGAATTTTGGGAGTGCCTATCCCCATTCTGCGGATGGTGTCCTGGTATGGTAGGTGCCGCACTGTGTTTTCGTGTTATCACATGAAGTGAGTTCACTGTTTTGACTTCTAGTGGGAAAGTTTTTTGTTTTCCGACGTTCTACTTGTGGGGTTCGTCGTCGTCTTCGCTTGGTGTGTCGAGCCCCTTGCGTTCGGCGTTAAGTCGGCCGGACTGTTTGAAGACCCAACAATCTCTGTGGGTATGGTTTGCAGGCTTCCCGGGGGTACTATGTATTTGACATAGCCTATCCAGAATTTTGTTTAGGTTGGATAGCTCGTCACTGTTGTCCTTGAGGGGCAGTGTTTTGTTATTCGGCCAAGAGCTTTTGAATCCGGCATTGACCGCCGTGCTATTTGGGCCATTTTCCTTATTCCGGCGCTGATCTTTTTGGCGTCGTGATTTCCCATTTCCATCCCTGACTTCGGATGTACTCGGGTCGCTGGTGCTGCATCTAGCCAGCCAGCTGTCCTCCCCTGCGCAAAAGCGGGTCATGATGCTTGTGAGTGCGGCCATTGTTCTTGGTTTTTCCTGGCCGAGGTGTCTGGCGAGCCATTCGTCACGGACGTTGTGCTTAAAGGCTGCTAAGGCTTCGGCGTCCGGATAGTCGACTATTTGGTTCTTTTTGGTGAGGAACCTGTTCCAGAATTTGCGTGCTGACTCTCCGGGCTGTTGAGTTATGTGACTTAAATCATCTGCATCCGAAGGGCGGACATAGGTCGCTTGAAAATTTGCTCGAAACGCATCCTCGAGCCCTTCCCAACTTCCAATGGTATTTTCTGGGAGGCTTTTGAGCCAATGCCGAGCTGGCCCTTTGAGCTTGAGGGGTAGGTATTTTGTGGCGTGGAGATCGTCTTCTCTAGCCATATGTATGTGTAGGATATAATCCTCAATCCAGACTCTGGGGTCTGTTATTCCGTCATATGCCTCTATGTTTACGGGTTTGAATCCCGCTGGAAATTCATGATCCAGTACCTCGTTGGTGAAACATAGTGGGTGTGCAGCGCCCCTGTATTTAGGTGTGCCATTGTCTTAAAACGCTCGGCGGGTTGTGTTGCTTCCTGGAGTCTTCTTTTTTGGCCCATAGATAGACCTGACTGGGTCATCCTTTTTCTGAGGATCTTTATGCTGATCGTATGCCGGCTTGTGTGCAGAGCCCCTTGCTGTTCTTAGCCTATCATCTGGTCGTCTATTCGGCCAGGCGACCTCTTTCTTTTTTGACTGCGGGGGCTCTAAGGCCTCCTCGTCGAATTCGGGCAACAACTTGCGCTTCGGGTAACTCTTTGCCTGGCGACTAGCGTCATATTTATCTGCGGTATTGAGTACTTTGCTCCATCTCATTCTGATTGTGTCCTCTGCTGTTTTGAGCTTCCGCTTTTGCTTCTTCAAACTTCTTGCAGTAGCGACGAGCCTTTTATGAAGGTTCTTATGCTCTAGTAATGTGTTCGGCGTGAGATCGTCTAGGCCCTTGTTTTCGCCGGGGATGGGTTGCTTGTCTAGTTCACCGTGTTCGGATGATTGCTTGGTTGCGTGTTCGCCGTCCACTGCTTCGCCCTGCTCTAGGGCCGGGTCTGTATGGGTGTCGTTTTTATCGAGGCGGGACTTTGGGCGGCGCTTGCGTCGCCATTTTGGTTGTTTGCTGGTGGAGTTGTCCTTCGCCGTGTCCTGTTGTTCCTCATTATCGCTTCCTTTTGGTGTATCCACCATGTATACGTCGTGAGTTGGGGTGGCTTTCCAGTGCCCAATAGGCGCTGGTTCTTGGTCGTCTCCGGCATCGTCGTCCATACCGTCGATGTCTTCGGAGTCGAAGTCTAGCATGTCGGTTGGATCGTCAACAGTGGCTACTAAGTGGGTGGTGGGTGGGCGTTGAATTTCTTCGTCGTCCGCATCCCAACCGTCCTGACCGCAGTCCGGCCAGGGTTCTCCTGATAACGAGAGATACTTTAGCGGACTCAAGATGTCGCCAAAAGGTGAGTGTTGAAAGATGTCCGCTGCGGTGAACTCCATGACCGGCGCCCAATCGGATTCGATTGGAGGGGGCACGGGAGGTTCGGAGTCCGGCAAGGAGTCCAGCACCTCGGAGTCACGAGCTTCATGAGGGACAAGGTCAGTGTTCAGCTCTATCGCCGTAGAGGTTGCAGCCCCCGAGGCGGTGCCTAGCCATCCGTCCTCGATCTGCGCAGCCGGCTCCGAATTGAAGATCGGAGCGGACTCGAGTGCGGCCTCCAGGGTACTGTCCGGCTGCAGAGCTAAATCATGCCCATCGTGACAGTGCGGCGCGCTTGGCTGTGGCCCGAACCCATTGAAGATCAAGTCCCCGCGGATGTCAGCCGTGAAGTTCAAACTTCCAAATCTGACCTGACGGCCAGGGGCGTAGCTTTCGATCTGCTCCAGATGGCCAAATGAATTGGCCCGCAGTGCAAAGCCGCCGAATATGAAGATCTATCTGGGGAGGAAGGTCTCACCCTGGACTACGTCGCTGTTGATGATCGAAGAGGCCATCGAGCCTATCGGTGACGACACAGAGGAACTCTCAATGAAAGCACCAATGTCGGTGTCAAAACCGGCGGATCTCGGGTAGGGGGTACCGAACTGTGCGTCTAGGCGGATGGTAACAGGAGACAAGGGACATGATGTTTTACCCAGGTTCAGGCCCTCTTGATGGAGGTAAAACCCTACGTCCTGCTTGATTAATATTGATGATGTGTGTTACAAGAGTAGATCTACCACGAGATCAAGGAGGCTAAACCCTAGAAGCTAGCCTATGGTATGATTGTTCTTCGTCCTACGGACTAAAGCCATCCAGTTTATATAGACACCGGAGAGGGCTAGGGTTACACAGAGTCGGTTACAATGGTAGGAGATCTACATATCCGTATCGCCAAGCTTGCCTTCCACGCCAAGGAAAGTCCCATCCGGACACGGGACGAAGTCTTGAATCTTCTATCTTCGTAGTCTTGGAGTCCGGCCGATGATAATAGTTCGGCTATCCGGACACCCCCTAGTCCAGGACTCCCTCAATGATGATGGCCCGTTCGAGATTCCCCCATGGCCTCTGGTGATGATGGCCCCCTCTGGCAGGGTACCGGAGAGGGCCTAGATTGATTTCTCGTGGTTCTGGAGGCTTGTGGGGCAGAACTTCTGATCTCTCCTCTATTCTGGTTTTTTAGGATTTGCAGGAAGGGTTAGCGTCGGTTTCATGTCAAGGGGGCCCATGGGGAGTCCACAAGGTAGGAGCAACACCCCCCGGGGGGGGGGGGTAGGGCGCACCCTCCACCCTCGTGGTGGCCTCGGGACTCCCCTCCGGTAGCTTTTCATTCCACTATTTTTTACATTTTCCAAAAATATTCTTCGTTTATTTTCAGCGCATTCTCAGAACTTCTATTTCTGCACAAAAACACCACCATAGTAGTTCTGCTGAAAACAGCGTCAGTCCAGGTTAGTTCTAATCAAATCATAGCAAAATCATGTAAAAATATTAGAAACATGGCATGAATCTTTCATAAATTATAGATACGTTGGAGACGTATCAGCATCCCCAAGCTTAATTCCTGCTCGTCCTCGAGTAGGTAAATGATAAAAGAAATAATTTATGAAGTCTGAATGCTGGCAAGTGCACATGTTTGATCAATGATAATTTCAGTCACCTTTTCTAGCATCATTATATATCATAACAGTAGCTCAACTCATAAAATTTCTCATGATCAAGTAACAAGCTATTCACATGTTAAAGTATAGATCATAAACTATCTTGAAAACTAACAAACTATGTTCTTAGTCATCAAACAATTGCAATTCATCTTATTTTCAGGAAAGGTCTGTGCAAGAGCTTTGATTTAGCAAATTCCACATACTCAACTATCATTTAATATTTCACAATTGCTAACACTAACATGATATTTATGGGTTCAAAGTTTTAATCGGACATAGAGAAAGATAGGGGCTTATAGTTTCACCTCCCAACCTTTTACCTCAAGGGTAATGAAAACAATAATACTTTATGAAAACCTACATCCAGGTGGATATATATATCCTGATCACTCCAACACAAAGTGCTTGCCAAAGGAAAACATGTAAAGAGGAAAGGTGATGATCACCAAGACTCTTTTATAAGGGTAGAAGATAAAAGTAAAAGATAGGCCCTTCGCAGAGGGAAGCAGAGGTTGTCATGCGCTTTTATGGTTGGATGCACAAAATCTTAATGCAAAAGAACGTCACGTTATATTGCTGCTTGTGATAAAGACCTTTATTATGCAGTCCGTCGCTTTTATTTCTTCCATATCACAAGTTCGTATAAAGTTTATTTTCTTCACACTAGTAAATCAAACTACATATTTAGAGAGCAATTTTTATCGCTTGCACCGATGACAACTTACTTGAAGGATCTTACTCAATCCATAGGTAGGTATGGTGGACTCTCATGGCAAAACTAGTTTAAGGGATTTTTGGAAGCACAAGTAGTTTTTCTACTTGGTGAAAAGAATTTGGCTAGCATGAGAGGGAAAGGCAAGCTCAACATGTTGGATGATCCAAGACAATATAACTTCTATTTGGATATAAGAAAACATAACCCATTAAGTTGTCTTCCTTGTCCAACATCAACTTTTTAGCATGTCACAGTTTAATGAGTGCTCACCATTACAAAATATGTCCAAGATAGTATATTATATGTGAAATCTCTCTTCCTTCAATATTCTTTCATTAATTGTTCAAGTGACCAATACTGCGTTTGCTAACTTTCAATAAATTTACCACCTACACTTATTATGTGTGAAGTCATTACTCCCCATGTTAGAAGCATATGAAACATATATAAATTCAGATTTATGATATTCAATTCATTCAACCATTTACTCATAGGATATACGTGAAGCACGTGAGTAAATGTCAAACTACTCCAAAAAGATATAAGTGAAGGACAATGAGTAGTCAAATAATTAACTAGCCATGGGAGGTTTCTCTCTCATTCAAGATTTCAGATCCAATGGTTTTATTCAAACAGCAAATAAAATTGAAAATACGCTCCAAGCAAAACACATACATGTGACAAATAAAAATACAGCTCCGAGTAAGGTATACCGATGGTTTTGAAGACGAAAGAGGGGATGACTTCCGGGGCATCCCCAAGCTTAGGCGCTTGAGTCTTCCTTGAATATTACCTTGGGGTGCCTTGGGCATCCCCAAGATTAGGGTCTTTCCACTACTTATTCTCCTCATATCGATATCCCACCCAAAAATTGAGAACTTCAATCACACAAAACTTAACGGAACTTTGTGAGATGGGTTAGTATGATAAAGACTAAATCATTCACTTTGGTACTGTCAAAGACAAGATTCATTATTGTTCTAGCACAATGCCTACTGTACCATATCATTTCTACAATTTATATTGAGCAATATAAGCCATAGAAACTCGAAGACAAGCAAACTATGCATTGAAAACAGAATCTGCCAGAATCAGAACAGTCTGTAATGATCTGAACATCAACCATACTTCTGCTACCCCAAAAATTCTGAAAAATTAGGAAAACCTGGGAAATTTGTATATAAACCTTGTGTACAAGTTTCAGATCAAAATCACTCTTCTGTGATGTTTTAAAATTCTGGAAATGAGTGCAAAAGTTTCTGTTTTTCAGCAAGATTAAATCAACTATCACCGTAAGCCATCCCAAAGGTCTTACTTGGCACTTTATTGAAAAAAAGCTATAAAACATGATTACTACAGTAGCTTAATCATGTGAACACACAAAAACAGTAAGGATAAATATTGGGTTGTCCCCAACAAGCGCTTTTCTTTAATGCCTTTCTAGCTACGCATGATGATGTCAATGATGCTCATATGAAAGACAAGAATGAAAATATGACGAGAGCATCATGAATCATATGACTAGCACATTTAAGTCTGACACACTTCCTATGCATAGGGATTTTGTGAGCAAAAAAATTATGGGAAAAAAATCAATTAGCCTAGGAAGGCAAAACAAGCATAACTTCAAAACTTTAAGCCCATAGAGAGGAAACTTGATATTATTGCAATTCCAACAAACATATTTTCCTCCCTCGTAATAATTTTCAGTAGCATCATGAATGAATTCAACAATATAACCATCACATAAAGCATTCTTTTCATTATCTACAAGCATAGAAATTTTACTACTCTCCACATGAGCAAAATTCTTCTCATTCAGAATAGTGGGAGAAAACTGAACAAAATAACTGTCTTGTGAGGCATAATCCAATTAAAAATTAAAATCATGATGACAAGTTTCATGGCTCTGGTGATGATGGCCCCCTCTGGCAAGGTACCGGAAAGGGCCTAAATTGATTTCTCGTGGTTCTGGAGGCTTGTGGAGCAGTACGTCTGATCTCTCCTCTATTCTGGTTTTTTAGGATTTGCAGGAAGGGTTAGCGTCGGTTTTATGTCAAGGGGGCCCATGGGGAGTCCACAAGGTAGGAGCAACCCCCCCCCCCGGGGGGGGGTAGGGCGCACCCTCTACCCTCGTGGTGGCCTCGGGACTCCCCTCCGGTAGCTTTTCGTTCCACTATTTTTTACATTTTCCAAAAATATTCTTTGTTGATTTTCAGCGCATTCTCAGAACTTGTATTTCTGCACAAAAACACCACCATAGTAGTTCTGCTGAAAACAGCGTCAGTCCAGGTTAGTTCTAATCAAATCATACCAAAATCATGTAAAAATATTAGAAACATGGCATGAATATTTCATAAATTATAGATACGTTGGAGACGTATCAGCATCCCCAAGCTTAATTCCTGCTCGTCCTCGAGTAGGTAAATGATAAAAGAAATAATTTATGAAGTCTGAATGCTAGCAAGTGCACATGTTTGATCAATGATAATTTCAGTCACCTTTTCTAGCATCATTATATATCATAATAGTAGGTCAACTCATAAAATTTCTCATGATCAAGTAACAAGCTATTCACATGTTAAAGTGTAGATCATAAACTTTCTTGAAAACTAACAAACTATGTTCCAGTCATCAAACAATTGCAATTCATCTTATTTTCAGGAAAGGTCTGTGCAAGAGCTTTGATTTAGCAAATTCCACATACTCAACTATCATTTAATCTTTCACAATTGCTAACACTAACATGATATTTATGGGTTCAAAGTTTTCATCGGACACAGAGAAAGATAGGGGCTTATAGTTTCACCTCCCAACCTTTTACCTCAAGGGTAATGACAACAATAATACTTTATGAAAACCTACATCCAAGTGGATATATATATCCGGATCGCTCCAACACAAAGTGCTTGCCAAAGGAAAACATGTAAAGAGGAAAGGAGATGATCACCAAGACTCTTTTATAAGGGTAGAAGATAAAAGTAAAAGATAGGCCCTTCGCAGCGGGAAGAAGAGGTTGTCATGCGCTTTTATGGCTGGATGCACAAAATCTTAATGCAAAAGAATGTCACGTTATATTGCTGCTTGTGATAAAGACATTTATTATGCAGTCCGTCGCTTTTATTTCTTCCATATCACAAGTTCGTATAAAGTTTATTTTCTTCAGACTAGTAAATCATACTACATATTTAGAGAGCAATTTTTATCGCTTGCACCGATGACAACTTACTTGAAGGATCTTACTCAATCCATATGTAGGTATGGTGGACTCTCATGGCAAAACTAGTTTAAGGAATTTTTGGAAGCACAAGTAGTTTTTCTACTTGGTGCAAAGAATTTGGCTAGCATGAGAGGGAAAGGCAAGCTCAACATGTTGGATGATTCAAGACAATATAACTTCTATTTGGATATAAGAAAACATAACCCATTAAGTTGTCTTCCTTGTCCAACATCAACTTTTTAGCATGTCACATTTTAATGAGTGCTCACAGTTACAAAATATGTCCAAGATAGTATATTATATGTGAAATCTCTCTTCCTTCAATATTCTTTCATTAATTGTTCAAGTGACCAATACTGCGTTTGCTAACTTTCAATAAATTTACCACCTATACTTTTTATGTGTGAAGTCATTACTCCCCATGTTATAAGCATATGAAACATATATAAATTCAGATTTATGATATTCAATTCATTCAACCATTTACTCATAGGATATACGTGAAGCACGTGAGTAAATGTCAAACTACTCCAAAAAGATATAAGTGAAGGACAATGAGTAGTCAAATAATTAACTAGCCATGGGAGGTTTCTCTCTCATTCAAGATTTCAGATCCAATGGTTTTATTCAAACAGCAAATAAAATTGAAAATATGCTCCAAGCAAAACACATACATGTGACAAATAAAAATATAGCTCCGAGTAAGGTATACCGATGGTTTTGAAGACGAAAGAGGGGATGACTTCCGGGGCATCCCCAAGCTTAGGCGCTTGAGTCTTCCTTGAATATTACCTTGGGGTGCCTTGGGCATCCCCAAGATTAGGTTATTTCCACTACTTATTCTCCTCATATCGATATCTCACCCAAAAATTGAGAACTTCAATCACACAAAACTTAACGGAACTTTGTGAGATGGGTTAGTATGATAAAGACTAAATCATTCACTTTGGTACTGTCAAAGACAAGATTCATTATTGTTCTAACACAATGCCTACTGTACCATATCATTTCTACAATTTATATTGAGCAATATAAGCCATAGAAACTCGAAAACAAGCAAACTATGCATTGAAAACAGAATCTGCCAGAATCAGAACAGTCTGTAATGATCTGAACATCAACCATACTTCTGCTACCCCAAAAATTCTGAAAATTAGGAAAACCTGGGAAATTTGTATATAAACCTTGGGTAAAAGTTTCAGATCAAAATCACTCTTCTGTGATTTTTTAAAATTCTGGCAATGAGTGCAAAAGTTTCTGTTTTTCAGCAAGATTAAATCAACTATCACCGTAAGCCATCCCAAAGGTCTTACTTGGCACTTTATTGAAAAAAAGCTATAAAACATGATTACTACAGTAGCTTAATCATGTGAACACACAAAAACAGTAAGGATAAATATTGGGTTGTCTCCAACAAGCGCTTTTCTTTAATGCCTTTCTAGCTACGCATGATGATGTCAATGATGCTCATATGAAAGATAAGAATGAAAATATGACGAGAGCATCATGAATCATATGACTAGCACATTTAAGTCTGACACACTTCCTATGCATAGGGATTTTGTGAGCAAAAAATTTATGGAAAAAAAATCAATTAGCATAGGAAGGCAAAACAAGCATAACTTCAAAACTTTAAGCCCATAGAGAGGAAACTTGATATTATTGCAATTCCAACAAACATATTTTCCTCCCTCATAATAATTTTTAGTAGCATCATGAATGAATTCAACAATATAACCATCACATAAAGCATTCTTTTCATTATCTACAAGCATAGAAATTTTACTACTCTCCACATGAGCAAAATTCTTCTCATTCAGAATAGTGGGAGAAAACTGAACAAAATAACTGTCTTGTGAGGCATAATCCAATTAAAAATTAAAATCATGATGACAAGTTTCATGGCTCTGGTGATGATGGCCCCCTCTGGTAGGGTACCGGAAAGGGCCTAGATTGATTTCTCGTGGTTCTGGAGGCTTGTGGGGCAGAACTTCTGATCTCTCCTCTATTCTGGTTTTTTAGGATTTGCAGGAAGGGTTAGCGTCGGTTTCATGTCAAGGGGGCCCATAGGGAGTCCACAAGGTACGAGCACCCCTCCCAGGGGGGGGCTAGGGCGCACCCTCCACCCTCGTGGTGGCCTCGGGACTCCCCTCCGGTAGCTTTTTGTTCCACTATTTTTTACATTTTCCAAAAATATTCTTCGTTGATTTTCAGCGCATTCTCAGAACTTCTATTTCTGCACAAAAACACCACCATAGTAGTTCTGCTGAAAACAGCGTCAGTCCAGGTTAGTTCTAATCAAATCATACCAAAATCATGTAAAAATATTAGAAACATGGCATGAATATTTCATAAATTATAGATACATTGGAGACGTATCAGCACCCCCAAGCTTAATTCCTGCTCGTCCTCGAGTAGGTAAATGATAAAAGAAATAATTTATGAAGTCTGAATGCTAGCAAGTGCACATGTTTGATCAATGATAATTTCAGTCACCTTTTTAGCATCATTATATATCATAACAGTAGCTCAACTCATAATTTTTTTCATGATCAAGTAACAAGCTATTCACATGTTAAAGTATAGATCATAAACTTTCTTGAAAACTAACAAACTATGTTCCAGTCATCAAACAATTGCAATTCATCTTATTTTCAGGAAAGGTCTGTGCAAGAGCTTTGATTTAGCAAATTCCACATACTCAACTATCATTTAATCTTTCACAATTGCTAACACTAACATGATATTTATGGGTTCAAAGTTTTAATCGGACACAGAGAAAGATAGGGGCTTATAGTTTCACCTCCCAACCTTTTACCTCAAGGGTAATGACAACAATAATACTTTATGAAAACCTACATCCAAGTGGATATATATATCCGGACCGCTCCAACACAAAGTGCTTGCCAAAGGAAAACATGTAGAGAGGAAAGGTGATGATCACCAAGACTCTTTTATAAGGGTAGAAGATAAAAGTAAAAGATAGGCCCTTCGCAGAGGGAAGCAGAGGTTGTTATGCACTTTTATGGTTGGATGCACAATATCTTAATTCAAAAGAACGTCACGTTATATTGCTGCTTGTGATAAAGACCTTTATTATGCAGTCCGTCACTTTTATTTCTTCCATATCACAAGTTCATATAAAGTTTATTTTCTTCACACTAGTAAATCATACTACATATTTAGAGAGCAATTTTTATCGCTTGCACCGATGACAACTTACTTGAAGGATCTTACTCAATCCATAGGTAGGTATGGTGGACTCTCATGGCAAAACTAGTTTAAGGGATTTTTGGAAGCACAAGTAGTTTTTCTACTTGGTGCAAAGAATTTGGCTAGCATGAGAGGGAAAGGCAAGCTCAACATGTTGGATGATCCAAGACAATATAACTTCTATTTGGATATAAGAAAACATAACCCATTAAGTTGTCTTCCTTGTCCAACATCAACTTTTTAGCATGTCACATTTTAATGAGTGCTCACAATTACAAAATATGTCCAAGATAGTATATTATATGTGAAATCTCTCTTCCTTCAATATTCTTTCATTAATTGTTCAAGTGACCAATACTGCGTTTGCTAACTTTCAATAAATTTACCACCTATACTTATTATGTGTGAAGTCATTACTCCCCATGTTATAAGCATATGAAACATATATAAATTCAGATTTATGATATTCAATTCATTCAACCATTTACTCATAGGATATACGTGAAGCACGTGAGTAAATGTCAAACTACTCAAAAAAGATATAAGTGAAGGACAATGAGTAGTCAAATAATTAACTAGCCATGGGAGGTTTTTCTATCATTCAAGATTTCAGATCCAATGGTTTTATTCAAACAGCAAATAAAATTGAAAATATGCTCCAAGCAAAACACATATCATGTGACAAATAAAAATATAGCTCTAAGTAAGGTATACCGATGGTTTTGAAGACGAAAGAGGGGATGACTTACGGGGCATCCCCAAGCTTAGGCGCTTGAGTCTTCCTTGAATATTACCTGGGGGTGCCTTGGGCATCCCCAAGATTAGGGTCTTTCCACTACTTATTCTCCTCATATCGATATCTCACCCAAAAATTGAGAACTTCAATCACACAAAACTTAACGGAACTTTGTGAGATGGGTTAGTATGATAAAGACTAAATCATTCACTTTGGTACTGTCAAAGACAAGATTCATTATTGTTCTGACACAATGCCTATTGTACCATATCATTTCTACAATTTATATTGAGCAATATAAGCCATAGAAACTCGAAAACAAGCAAACTATGCATTGAAAACAGAATCTGCCAGAATCAGAACAGTCTGTAATGATCTGAACATCAACCATACTTCTGCTACCCCAAAAATTCTGAAAATTAGGAAAACCTGGGAAATTTGTATATAAACCTTGTGTAAAAGTTTCAGATCAAAATCACTCTTCTGTGATTTTTTAAAATTCTGGCAATGAGTGCAAAAGTTTCTGTTTTTTAGCGAGATTAAATCAACTATCACCGTAAGCCATCCCAAAGGTCTTACTTGGCACTTTATTGAAAAAAAGCTATAAAACATGATTACTACAGTAGCTTAATCATGTGAACACACAAAAACAGTAAGGATAAATATTGGGTTGTCTCCAACAAGCGCTTTTCTTTAATGCCTTTCTAGCTACGCATGATGATGTCAATGATGCTCATATGAAAGATAAGAATGAAAATATGACGAGAGCATCATGAATCATATGACTAGCACATTTATGTCTGACACACTTCCTATGCATAGGGATTTGTGAGCAAAAAATTTATGGAAAAAAAATCAATTAGCATAGGAAGGCAAAACAAGCATAACTTCAAAACTTTAAGCCCATAGAGAGGAAACTTGATATTATTGCAATTCCAACAAACATATTTTCCTCCCTCGTAATAATTTTCAGTAGCATCATGAATGAATTCAACAATATAACCATCACATAAAGCATTCTTTTCATTATCTACAAGCATAGAAATTTTACTAGTCTCCACATGAGCAAAATACTACTCAAAGGGATCATGAGATTATTCATGCTAGAAACTTTCGTGTGCAGCCACAAGCTACTATGGGCTCTAGCATAGTTGATTAAGTCGTGTGAACTCTTATAGTGGTAGACTAGCATATGTAGGGGAAAGTAGGTGTAACTGTCTACCCGATCTTAAGGTGCTAGCGCTTCTGAAAAACTATGTCTCGGTCATCCGTTTCTCAAACACCATGTAGTGCGAGAAATCCAACGGAGGAGATCGAGTCTTGTGGGGAAAAGGGTGCAAACCTCTGTAGAGTGTATAAACTAATCATGGTTAGCCGTGTCCCCGGTTATGGACGTTTTGAGTATCTAGTTCTTGGATTATCATGTGAATCTCATCATGTTACTTTAATTTAAATTGTTGGGTTTAATGATGATGCTTAATTGGGATTGAGAGGATGTCTATCTTCTCAATGTCTAACAACCACCATGATAGTTAAATAAAATTTATTCCTTTGCAGTAGGGAAATATTGGCTTTACGCAAAACTGTAACCATAGAGCTTTTCACCAGCCATATATGCATGTAGTATAGCATATTTCTGTTCATTACTCTCTATGTGTTACATTGCCAGCATATTCCATGTGCTGACCCGTTTTTGGGCTGCAGCGTTCATGTTGCAGACTTTTCAGAGGATGAGTAAGGTGCCTTAGGTCGTGGTTCTATACTCAGTGATGCCGTTGGAGTTGATGGACTCACTTATCTTCCAAGCCTTCCGTGTTATTGTTATTAGATGGCCTTAAGCCATATTTATTGTAGTAAGTTCTCCTTTGAGACATTCGATGTAATAAGTGTGTGATTGCTACTCTGTTATAAATCCTTCAAGTATTGTGCGTGTCAGCATTACTGATCCAGGGATGACACTAAAGCACAAAGATCAGACTGTTTGAGGTCTGGTCGCTACACAATGAAGGGCTATCTCATGCTAGCATGGTTCTTAAATAAAAAGAAAAACACAAAGGACACAAATCATGTGAACATAACAAAAACCGAGGTATACGAATAATTGTTGAAGAAGAAAGGTCGGATGCCAACCGTGGCATCCCCAAGCTTAGATGCTTGAGTATCCTTGAAATATTTACTTGGGGTTCCTTGGGCATCCCCAAGCTTGAACTCTTGCCTATCTTTATTCTTCTCACATCGGTAACTCCTCGTTCTTCGAACACTTCATCCACACAAAACTTAACAAAAACTTTGTGAGATCCGTTAGTATAATAAAGCAAATCACTACCATTAAGCACTGTTGTAAACTCATTCCAATTTCATATTAGCATTATATCTACTGTATTCAAATTTCACCATGGTTCATACCCCCCGATACTACCCATAGATTCATCAAAATAAGTAAACAACACATAGAAACAGAATCTGTCAAAAATAGGACAGTCTGTAGTAATCTGGAAACTTCGTATACTTCTGTAACTCCAAAAATTCTAAAAAATTAGTACAATCTAAAAGAATTGTATAGCAGGACTGTGAAAAAATTTCATACCCGTTTGACTTTCCAGTAAAAAATGTAAATTCACGCGCTACAACCAAAGTTTCTGTTTTTGCACTGCACATAGTAAACAAGCAATCTAATCATCCTAAAACCAAAGCTTGGCACATTATTTCTATAATACAATGGATATATACAAGGGGATAATTACTTCTGAGAAACTTCCATGAAAAACTCTACATTGTTTCCATGAGCATGAACACAAGTGTTTAAGGTCGACCCTCACTTCTCCAATGCATAACTTTCCAACCACTTCTCTTTTTGAAAAACTTTTTAGGCAAAAGAGGCAAGTAACATTTTTTTGTATTTTCATTCTTTAATTTTTTTGTTTGTTTCACCCACAACTAAATAGAAACAAAAGGGAAAACAAAATCTACTAAGTAAAGAAAGCAAACAAGCACACACGAAAATATCAACCCCACGCTATTGCTCCCCAGTAATGGCGCCAAAAAAGAGCTTGATAATCCCCAAGTGCAGGGAATCATCATAGCAATTTCCAAAGGTGGAAGTGATAAGCATGAAGTGTCAAACCCACAAGGAGCTAAAGGTAAGATCAATATTCTCTCAAGTCCTATCTGCCACTGATACGACTCTACGTACACCAAATGTTTGCATCCAAGAAGAAACGAGAAATAAAGCTACGTTGTGGGTATGAAGAGGATAACTTTGCGTGATATCGGAGAGCTAAAATATAAAAGTAGGTGCTGTTATCATAAAGTTAGAATACATTACTTAAGTATTATAAATAGCAAGTGTGGAATAATGATGGGTCAGTGTGCGGAATTGTCCTAAGCAATTGTTAACAAGATCAGTAATCATTATTGGAACTTCATATGAGGGAGAGGCATAAGCTAACATACTTTCTCTTCTTGGATCATATGCACTTATGATTGGAACTCTAGCAAGCATCCGCAACTACTAAAGATCATTAAGTTAAAACCCAACCATAGCATTAAAGTATGAAGTACCCTTCATTCCCATACGCCATGACCCACTTATCCGTGTTTGTGTTTCAGTCACTCACGCAATGCAGACAATAAGAAACCATGAACATATTGCAAACCCTACAACGGGGATCCCTCACGCTTGTGCGACATGTAGGGCACCATAGAACAACACCAATAATAAAACATACAAATCAAACCAATCTAGATCATCAATCAAACCAAAGACAAAAGAAATCTACTCAAAATAACATAGGATGGCAACACATCATTGGATCAAAATATGTTGCATATAGCACCATGTTTAAGTAGGTGATTACAGCGGGGTGCGGGAGAGTGGACCGCGTAAAAGAGATGAGCATGGTGATAATGATGGTGATGTTGATGAAAATGATCATCGGAACGATGATCCCCCCCCCCCCCGATGGCACTTCGGCGCCACCGAGAGAGAGGAGGAGAGGTTCTCCCCCTTGTGCTTCCTCCTCCATGGTCTGCCCCATGGATGTGGAGAGGTTCTCCCTCTGGTCCTTGGCCTCATGGCAATGATGGCCCCTCCAAGATCCTCCCCCATGGCCTCTAGTGATGATGTCCCCCTCCGGAAGGGTACCGGAGAGGGTGTAGATTGATTTCTCGTGGTTCTGGAGGCTTGCGGCAGCGGAAATTCTGATCTCTCCTCTGTTCTGGGGGTTTTAGGATTTATAGGAAGGGTTGGCGTCGGTTTCACGTCAAGGGGGACCACAGGGAGTCCACGAGGTAGGAGCACCCTCCCCAGGGGTAGGGCGCGCCCTCCACCCTCGTTGTGGCCTCGGGACTCCCCTCCGGTAGCTTTTCGTTCCAGTATTTTTTATATTTTCCAAAAATATTCTCCGTTGATTTTCAGTGCATTCTGAGAACTTTTATTTCTGCACAAAACAACGCCACGGTAGTTCTGCTGAAAAGAGCATCAGTCCAGGTTAGTTCTAATAAAATCATACCAAAATCATGTAAAAATATTATAAACATGGCATGAATACTTCATAAATTATAGATACATTGGAGACGTATCAGTGTCCAGATGTTTCGATGAGATAGCTATTGTTTTCTGTGGAAGTCAACTTTGACGATCTGACTACGAATATGCGAAGGCTTCGCACCTTAGCAATTGCTAAACCAACTTCGAGAGGTTATTGACCATGCTGGAGCACGATCGACCTGACCACAAGGGACTATTTCCTGCAAGCAAACAAAGAACAAGCAAGAAACTGAGACTACAATCTAGATATTGCGAATATATAAGGAAAGATTTATTCATAAAGTTGGGTTCTGTGACGTCTTGGTCTGGTCATTGAACACATACGAAGGACGTGATTTGCAGCTATGGCGAACTTTAATCTAAACAAAGCCCTGAATGAAGTGATACTTCATAGGCTGGTTTTAGAGTCCGTATTATAGAGGAAATGACTCAGGAGGTGTTTTAGTCCCACCTTAGCAAGGGTGGAAAAAATTCCCTCCCTATTCTCCTATAAATATAGCCCAAAACTATGGTGGAGCAACACCTTAATAAGCCATGGACAAAATTTATAAAAGGGCATCTTGTATATTTTGTCCATGTCCTTGTATGTCATCATGGAGTCTTCAAAATGCTGAAAACTCCATTAGAAACATCGTTTTGGTTCCCTTCAAGCACGCCTTCATCTCCATGCTTGATCCTGCTCCAGTGATCATCCCTGTTATCCATGCTAGGCCCTTCATTAGCAATCAAAGAAATGTATCTATTTTAGGCAGAATCATATTCTCATGAACATTAGAATTATTCGCAAGAAATGAAAGTACTTGATAGTTTAATTAGTTTGCACGAGCTCTAGTAGTTGGTCCAGTATTATAGTAGCAGGGGATGTGGGTGTAACTATGGTATTGATCTCGTCATCATCCTCCCCTTCTTGAATATAAGTCGTCCTCGACGAGAGCTCATCTTCCTCACCCAAATAAGGTTTCAAATATGCAATGTTAAAACTGGAACTAAGCCCAAAATCTATAGGCAACTCAAGTTTGAATGCATTATCATTTATTTTCTCTAACACCTTGAAAGGACGATCAAGCATGGCATAAGCTTTGACTTGTGCAAATCAGGAAACATATCCTTGAGTAAATGTAACCAAACAAGATCTCCAGGTGCAAAGACAACATGTTTTCTACCCTTATCTCCTGCATGTTTGTATTTAGCATTCATACGCTCAATGTCTTCCTTGGTTAGCTCATGCATTTTCAAGATCAATTCAACACGTTGTTTAGCATCCAAATTAACCCTCTCCGAAGATGGAAGAGGCAAAAAATAAATAGGTGCATGAGGTAGGAAACCATAAACAATTTCAAAAGGGCACATCTTAGTAGTAGATTGCAGCAAACAGTTATAAGAAAATTCAATATGAGGCAAGCATTTCCCCACATTTTTAGGTTATTCTTCAAAACAGCCCTAAGCATAGTAGACAATGTTCTATTGACTACTCCAGTTTGACCATCAGTTAGGGTACTAAAAAGCAGATTGGTCCCCACTTAGCCCATAAACATCTCCAAAAGTGGCTCAGAAATTTAGTATCATGATCTGAAACAATTGTATTTGGCACACCATGCAAGCGAATAATTTAGCGGAAGAACAAATCAGCAATATTAGCAACATCATCGCTTTTATGACATGGTATGAAGTGTGCTATTTTTGAAGATCTATCCACAAAAATAAATATGCTATCCCTCCCCTTCTTTGTTCGAGGTAAACCTAAAACAAAGTACATAGATATGTCCTCCCATGGAGCACTAGGTAAAAGCAAAGGCATATATAAACCATGAGGATTGAGTCGTGACTTAGCTTTTTGACATGTAGTGCAGCAAGCAACAAAACACTCAACATCCCGTCTCATCTTTGGCCAAAAGAAATTAGTAGTAGGTACACCCTCCATCTTCTTCATGCCAAAATGTCCCATTAATCCTCATCCATGCGCCTCCTACAACAACAAAAGACGAACGGAGCTAGCTGGAATGTATAGCTTGTTAGCACAGAAAACAAATCCATCATTAATGATGAACTTGTTCCATGTTCTTCCTTCTTTAAAATTCTGCATCACATCTTTAAATTCAGCATCATGCACATATTGATCTTTGATGGTCTCCAAACCAAATATTCTAAAGTCAAGTTGTGAAAGCATAGTATAGCGATGAGACAATGCGTAAGCAATAACTTATACTTTACCCTTCTTGTGCTTAATGACATAAGGGAAAGTCAATGAATTCAACCCATTTAGCATGTCTATGATTCAGTTTTGCTTGATTTTTAATACATTTCAAAGGTTCATGATCAGAAGTATAACAAATTCTTTGGGCCATAAATAATGTTGCCATTTTTCCCAAAGTCCGAACAAGAGCATATAATTCCTTATTGTCTTGGACAGATGGTAACAAGAATAGACAAACGATGTTTTACCCAGGTTTGGGTCCTCTTGATGGAGGTAAAACCCTATGTCAGGCTCTTGTTTATAATAGTGGAGATGTATCGAGTACAGAGTTGATCTACCTCGAGATCATAATATGTGGTCTAACTCTAGGGCTAGGTGAACGATATTGCGTTGATGTCCCCTCTACAGGCTAAACCCTATGGCTTATATACACGCTAGGGATGGTATCTAGGGTTACAAGGTCGGTATCTAGGAGCAAGGCGACAAGAGAGATCTTGGAGTATACGTTAAGTCTTCCGTGGAGGTAATCTTGATCACGCCTCCTGCGTACAACCTCTACAGTCCATCTTGATCATCAATGAGGGCCCATCGGCGCAACCCGAGGATCATGGGCCAACTCGGTTAGCACCCCCAATCCAGGACACCGTCAGTAGCCCCTGAATGGGTCTTCAACGCCGGAGACGACTTCGCTGGACTTAAGGACCGGAGTTTTTTGCTTGACAAGCGAGTTCCCCTCTAATGAGTCTTCAAACACCAATGATCCCTGATACTTCTCCAGCATATCTATAATTTTTGACTATTCCATGTTGTTATATTATCAATCTAGGATATTTTACAATCATTTTATAGCAACTTTATATCATTTTTTGGGACTAACCTATTGACATAGTGCCCACTGCTAGTTGTTGTTTTCGCTTGTTTTTTACTTCACAGAAAATCAATACCAAATGGAGTCCAAACGCAATGAAACTTTTGGGAGATTTTTTCTGGACGATAAGACACCTGTTGGGCCAAAGAAGTTCGAGAGGGGGCTCCGAGGGGAGCACAACCCACCTGGGCGCGCCTGGGGGTTGTGCCCACCTCGGACGCCTCCCGCACAGCCTATTTGCTCTACAAATACCCCGAAAATCCAAAAACACTAGGGAGTCGATGAAACACAGTTCCAGCTGCCACAAGTTCCAGAAACACCAGGTCCAATCTAGACACCATCACGGAGGGGTTCATCATCCTCATTGGTGCCTCTTCGATGATGCGTGATTAGTTCATTGTAGACCTTCGGGTCCGTAGTTAGTAGCTAGATGGCTTCCTCTCTCTCTTTTGATTCTCAATACAATGGTCTCTTGGAGATCTATTTGATGTAACTCTTTTTGTGGTGTGTTTGTTGGGATCCGATGAACTTTGAGTTTATGATCAGATCTATTTTATCCATGAAAGGTATTTGAGTTTTGATATCTTATATGCATGATTAGTTATAGCCTCATATTTGTTCTTCAAATCTTTGGTTTAGTTAGGCCAACTAGATCGATTTTTCTTGCCATGGGAAGAGGTGCTTTGTGATGGGTTCGATCTTACAGTGCTCAATCCCAGTGATAGAAGGGGACATGACACGTATATATCATTGCTATTTAGGATAACAAGATGAGGTCTATTCCTACACGAGTAATCTTGTCTACATCATGACATCGTTCTTATTGCATTATTCTGTTTCTCCATGAACTTAATACACTAGATGCATGCTGGATATCGGTCGATGTGTGGAGTAATAGTAGTAGATGCAGGCAGGAGTCGGTCTACTAATCTTGGATGTGATGCATATATAATGATCATTGCCTAGATATTGTCCTAATTATTTGAAGTTCTATCAATTGCCCAACAGTAATTTCTTTACCCACCGTATGCTATTTTTCTGCAGAGAAGCCACTAGTGAAATCTACGACCCCGGGGTCTATTCTTTATCATATTTGCCTTCGAGATCTATTTTTATTCGCTTTTATTTTCAGATTTATTATTCCAAAAACCCAAAAATACCTTGATGCATTTTTCCTTTATTTATTTTATTTTGCTTTATTGCGAGATCTATTTATCCAATTTACTACAAAACAAATCTATCTTTTACCCGGGAGGGATTAACAACCCCTCTTATGCGTTGGGTTGCAAGTATTTGTTCTTTGTGTGCATGTACTGTTTACATAGTGTTGCGTGGTTGTCCTACCGGTTCGATAACCTCGATCTCATGACTGAGGGAAATACCTACCGTTGCTGTGTTGCATCATCCCTTCCTCTTTCGGGAAATGGCGACGTAGTTCAAGCCACATCAAAAGGAATTTCCGGCGCCGTTGGCGGGTAGACATCATCAACATCTATCAGGTTCCTAATCAAAAATCTCATCTCGTTGCAATTTACATTATTTTCCATTTGCCTCTCATTTTCATCTCCCCCACTCACAAAAATTTGCAATTTTATTCGCCCTCTTTTTCGTTCACCATTTTTCTAGTCAGATCTCTTTCTTGCTTGCTTGTCACCATGAGTGACTTTCGTATGGCAGAAACAGATGATGGCTTAACTCCTAAAATCGGACGATCTGGCAATCTGGATGCTAAAACTTTTGTTTTAGGGCAAGGGAACATTATGGGAAAAGAACATATCCAAGAATTTTTCAATTGCATTGGAAATTTGACTCTTGATGATGCTCCTATACTTAAAAGAACTAAATCTTATGCCGAGGCCATTACAACACTAGTTCTGAAACTTAAAAATTGATTTATCCGTACCCATCCTACCTTGCAAAGGCTAATTTTATGAGCTACCCGTTATAAAGGATCCTAAGGCTAAGAA
The DNA here is from genome assembly GCF_018294505.1 of Triticum aestivum. Classification (NCBI taxonomy): domain Eukaryota; kingdom Viridiplantae; phylum Streptophyta; class Magnoliopsida; order Poales; family Poaceae; genus Triticum; species Triticum aestivum. The sequence goes on from NC_057801.1 coordinate 335,114,633, forward strand.
GCTAGCTACCCTTGTTCTTATGAATGAATTTGACTACATAGTACGGGAAGCTAGGGAAATTTTTGAATTTTGTGGGATGAGCCGTGAAAAACCGGTGGTAAATGAGATCCTTTATAATAGTGATAATATGTTGAGACATTTTCTTGTAAATAATCAAAATATTTATGACAATCTTAAAAAGGAAATCCCCATTTTAGATATAATCCAACAAGTTTTTAATGATGTTAATCAACACTATTCCTGGATTGTTGCTGGAAATCAAAGGGGACATGTAGACGGGCAACTTGATAATGCTAAAATTTCAATGGATATTGTGTTTCAAGTATTTTTTTGCAAAACCCCCTGCTAAGACCACATCTATGGAAAATAAGAAGAAAGATGACAACACTTAGATCTTTGCATTATGCCTAGCTTGGGGCATAAAACGATAGCGCTTGTTGGGAGGCAACCCAATGAATAAATTTATTTTTCCCTTTTCTTTCTATTCTTGAGTGTTTGCACAATTATGCTACTGATATGATTGTGTTTTTTATGTTTTAGTTAGTGTTTGTGCCAAGCAAAGCCTTTGGTATCATGTTGGGTGATAGTTGCTTTGATCTTGTTGAAAAACACAAACGTTTGCACCCAGTAAAATATTTTTGGAAACTCACAGAAGCATGATAAAATCCTTATCTTTGTACACAAGACTCATATACAAATTTCCTACGTTGTCCTAATTTTTCAGAATTTGTGGAGTTACATACGTATTCGAAGTGTTCAGATTGCTACAGACTATTCTGTTTTTGACAGATTCTGTTTTCTTTGTGTTGTGTGCTTATTTCGATGAATCTATGGTTTGTATTGGAGGGTATAAGCTATGGCAAAGTTGGAATACAGTAGATATAATGCAAAAATAAAATATGAATGGGTTTGCAACAATACTTAGAGTAGTAATTTTCTTTGTTATACTAACAGATCTCACGAAGGTTTTGTTGAGTCTTGTGTGAATAAAGTTTTCAAGTTTTGTGTGAGATCATGATAGATGAAGGAATAAGGAGTAAGAAGAGCCTAATCTTGGGGATTCCCATGGAACCCCAAGTTATTATCCAAAGAGTAACAAGCAACTAAGCTTGGGGATGCCCCGAGTGGCATCCCCTCTTTCTTTTAACGACCATCGGTATTTTACTTGGAACAATATTTTTATTCATCACATCACATGAGTTTTACTTGGGCGCCTTGTATTATATAAGTCTTTGATTGATTTTCTTTTTAGTTTAAGTCAAGTATCCCTGCTGAACACACCTATTTGAGAGAGCTAAAATTATGCTATGATTTGTTAGAATTGCTCTATATGCTTCACTTAAACAATGGAATTGCTCTAGTGCTTCACTTATATCTCTTTGAGGATAGTGTGCTTTATTATTCTTGAAGAAATGCTCTCATGCTTCCTTAGATTTATTTGAGAGTTATTAAAATTTTGAAGAAATTCTCTCATGTTTCACTTATATTATTTTGAGAGAAGAAACCTTTTATGCTCATGTTCTTCACTTAGATTTGTTTGAGCTATCAAAAGCAACATATGATATTAGTCCCAAAGTGTAGATATTCAAGAGGGATATAATAGAAACTTTCATGAAGATCATTGGACAAACTAAACTTGATTCTTTGTAGCAGTTTTGTGATATGATGATAGTGATATGTGAGTCATGTTGATGAGTAATTATGGTTTAGTAAGAATATTGATGTTAAGGTTTGTGATTCCCTATGCAAGCATGAAAGTCAATATCATGCAATGAAATCACATCCTACTTGTGGTGCATTATTTGGTGTTAGTTATGCTTAATGCTCGCTTATGTGATTTTTTGTTTCTTGGTTGGATGCTTCTCGATATTTCTCTAGCCTTCACTTGTACTAAGTATGATTACTACTTGTGAATCCAAAATCCTCAAACTTAGTTTTGCCATAAGAGTCCACTATACCTACCTATATGCGGTATTTCAATGCTGTTCTAAGCAAATTTGCAAGTGCCATGTCTAATCTCCAAAATAAATTTCCTTTTTGTGTGCTCGTACCGCTCATGAAACGGTAGGGGGTGGCTGATATTTTCCATGCTAGATGTGTTATTCTCAAGATGAGTGTTTATTCACTTGTCATTGCACAAGAGTACAATAAAGGTATTAGGGATGCCCAATCCTGAAATGAAAAATGAATTTACTTTATGTTGTCAAATAGTAAATTCCTTGGAAAGTGTTGGTTTGGACGGCACCCATGGATACGGTTAGTCGTGGAATGTAAAAGTATGGCGAAAAAAGGAATAAACTTTATTTTCTGTTTGGGAACCGCCTATGATATATCTAGCATGGAAAGTATTAGGAACTACTTGATCGTTTTTGTTGATAGGAAAAGCATGCCACCCAAAATGTTTTATTTATACTTTTTGCTTTGAGCTTTGGCACCTCTACAAATTCCTACTTCAAACTGTGAAGGGCCTTTCTTTTTTACTTCTGCAATTTTTATTTTTATTTTGAGTCTCCATATTCTCTTATAAAGCACCAACTAAGGGGCACTATGATCGTACTTGAGCATTGGGAGTAAATAATATGCGAGTGTGTTTCATGAATGGATCAATGATTGAGCATAATGGGCTAGGGATAACTTTCTTTAGTGTTGATATTTTGAAAGACATGGTTGCTTGTTGATATGCTTGAGTATTGAAATCGCCATATCAAAACTAAACTATTGCTTTGAATCATATAAAAGTCCAAATGTCCATACTACAAAAGAAAAGAATATGTGATGAACATGACAGGCAGCATTCCACAACAAAAAATCTGTTTTTATCATTTACCTAGTCGAGGACGAACATGAATTAAGGTTGGGGATGCTGATACGTCTCCAATGTATCTATAATTTTTTATTGTTCCATGCTATTATATTATCAATCTTGGATGTTTTACAATAATTTTATAGCAACTTTATATCATTTTTTGGGACTAACCTATTGACATAGTGCCCAGCGCCAGTTGCTGTTTTGCTTGGTTTTTACTTCGCAGAAAATCAATACCAAAGGGAGTCCAAAGGCAGCGAAACTTATTTGAGATTTTTTCTGGACCAGAAGAGACATGTTGGGCCAAAGAAGTTCCAGAGGGGGGCTCCGAGGGGAGAACAACCCACCTGGGCGCGCCTGGGGGCCCAGGCATGCCCTGGTGGGTTGTGCCCAGCTCGCCCGCCTCCCGGACCGCCTCTTTGCTCTATAAATACCCCTAAAATCCAAAAAACCCTAGGGGAGTCGACGAAACACAATTCCAGCCGCCACAAGTTCTAGAAATACCAGATCCAATCTAGACACCATCACGGAGGGGTTCATCATCCTCTTTGGTGCCTCTCCGATGATGCGTGAGTAGTTCATTGTAGACCTTCGGGTCAACAATAGTTAGTAGCTAGATGGCTTCCTGTCTCTCTTTTGATTCTCAATACAATGGTCTCTTGGAGATCTATTTGACGTAACTCTTTTTGCGGTGTGTTTGTTGGGATCCGATGAACTTTGAGTTTATGATCAGATCTATTTTATCCATGAAAGTTATTTGAGTTTTGATCTCTTATATGCATGATTACTTATAGCATCGTATTTCTTCTTTGAATCTTTGGTTTATTTAGGCCAACTAAATCGATTTTTCTTACCATGGGAAGAGGTGCTTTGTGATGGGTTCGATCTTACGGTGCTCAATCCCAGTGACAGAAGGGGACATGACACATATGTATTCATTGCTATTAAGGATAATAAGATGGGGCATATTCCTACATGAATAGATCTTGTCTACAGCATCTCATCGTTCTTATTGCATTACTCCATTTATCCACGAACTTAATACACTAGATGCATGCTGGATAGCGGTCGATGTCTGGAGTAATAGTAGTAGATGCAGGAAGGAGTCGGTCTACAAATCTCGGACGTGATGCCTATATAATGATCATTGCCTGGATATCGTCATAATTATTTGAAGTTCTATCAATTGTCCAACAGTAATTTGTTTACCCATCGTATGCTATATTTCTCGAGAGAAGCCACTAGTGAACTCTTCGGGCCCCGGGTCTATTCTTTATCATATTTGCCTTCGAGATCTATTTTTATTCACTTTTATTTTCAGATCTATTATTCCAAAAACCGAAAAATACCTTGCTGCACTTTTCCTTTATTTATTTTATTTTTCTTTATTGCGAGATCTATTTATCCAATTTACTACAAAACAAATCTATCTTTTACCCGGGAGGGATTGACAACCCCTCTTACGCGTCGGGTTGCAAGTATTTGTTCTTTGTGTGCATGTACCGTTTACATAGTGTTGCATGGTTCTGCTATTGGTTCGCTAACCTTGGTCTCATCATTGATGGAAATATCTACCATAGCTGTGCTGCATCATCCCTTCCTCTTTGGGGAAATACCGACGTAGTTCAAGCCGCATCAGTACCGCTAGGTGGACCCAGACTCGCTGCACGTGGCTTCAGTCGCTGACCTTCGCAATCGTGCCTACATAGGAAGGCGAGTTGCTTTATGGCAAAATATCAAAGCATCGGTCTCTTCCCCTTTATAATCATGGGCTAGTTGCGTCGATTTACCACACTTCCAAACCAATCGCTCCAGCGCTCCCTTCTCTCAAGCGCATCCTCTAGAGTTCTCATGGCGAGTGATGCAGGCTCCTCAAGGCGCCCTCACGGCCCTGTCAGAGGCGATTGGGGCAGCTACGCAGTCTTGCACCTTCATCTTGAGTAATTAACCAAGCAAGGTTATCTGCCAGATTCAGATCTGACTGCGACCCGCGTAGGATTGACATCCATGAACGGTCAAGTACACACAGGGAATGACCCATCCCCTCGATAGGGTGAGAGGGTATGTTTCATCTCTTTCTTACTATGTGGATTAGGGTTTCCTATCCATCCCTTCCTCCGGGGTCTACTATAGTTTTATGGGATGCAGCTTCATCACCTCACCCCAATGCTATTCTACATATTGTGGGGTACATTGCCCTCTGCGAGTTGCACCTCCCATGCAAGGCACACTTTGATATATGGCGGAGGTATTTCTTCGTAATGCCCTGTTCTTGAGTCGAAAATTTATATGAGGTCGGGGCAGCCGAAGTCTGTTGAATCGAGGTGACATAATACCCATTTGGCACACCTCGGGAGGATACCGATGTCTGGCCGACCGAATGTTTTATATAGACGACGTCCCTCTCATGGAGCCAGTTTGGCCCGGACTCCCCTTGTTCTCTATGGAGCTCCCAAACAGCTCACGCACACCGGTCTAACCATTATTGAAGTAATGGCCACGGTGATAAACCGAAGAGTCCAACCACTTCGTCAGCGCCCCCACTTGTTGTAAGTTCAACAGGACCGACGATTCTTCACGAACCTTTCGTGAGAGCTTCTACGACCAAGCAGCCTTTAGGATAGCATTGGCCGATATTGGATGTGTGTCCTTTCAAAGGACATTCAAAGATTCTAAGATATTTAGCTCACACCGCAACTTGCTAAATCTCTTCTCATCCAAGGGCTTTGTGAAGATATCTGCCAGCTGATCTTCAGTCTTCATGTGGTCGATGGAGATGTCGCCCTTCAACACATTATCATGAAGAAAATGATGACGAATCTGGATGTGCTTTGTCTTAGAGTGTTGAACTGGGTTGTGAGCAATATTGATGGCACTCTAGTTGTCGTAGTAGAGTGGCACATTCTTCACATTGATGCCATAGTCCTTGAGGGTTTTCTTCATCCATAGCAATTGAGCAGAGCAAGAACCAGCATCAATGTACTCAGCTCAGTAGTAGAGAGTGATACACAGTTCTGCTTCTTCGAGGACCAACATACCAAGGATCGTCTGAGGAAAGGACATGTGCCTGATGTTGACTTGCAATCCACCCGATCACCAGCATAGTCAGAGTCAAAATATCCAATGAGATCAAAAACTGAGCCATTGGGATACCATAATCCAAATGTTGGAGTGTGAGCTAGATATCAAAGAATATGTTTCACAGCCTTGTGGTGTGATTCCTTTGGTGTAGCTTGAAATTGGGCACACATGCAAACACTAAGCATAATATCTGGTCTAGATGCACATAGATACAATAAGAGACAATCATGCGGCAGTATACCTTTTGATTGAAGTCTTTACCATTTTCATCGGTGCATAGAAGGGATTTGTGGGCATAGGGATTTTGACGCCTTTGCAATCTTGCATGCCGAATTTCTTCAACACATCCTTGAGGTATTTCTCTTGAGATATGAAGATGTCGTAGCGTTGTTGACGAATTTGAAGACCTAAGAAGAATTGCAATTCTCCCATCATAGACATTTGATATTCTTCAGTCGTTATATAGGCAAATTTGTCACTGTAGCGTTGGTTAGTAAAGCCAAAGATAATATCATCAACATATATTTGGCACACGAATAATTCATCATCATATGTTTTGGTGAAAAGAGTTGGGTCAAGTGAACCAGGTTTGAAGCCTTTCTTCTTGAGGAATTCCTTCAAAGTATCATACCATGCCTGAGGAGCCTACTTGAGGCCATAGAGGGCCTTATTGAGTCTGAAAACATGATTAGGAAGCTTTCGATCCTCAAAACCTGATGGTTGAGCAACATATACTTTTTCCTCAAGCTTACCATTGAGGAATGAACTTTTCACATCCATTTGATATAAGATGATATTATGATGGTTAGCATAAGCAAGCAATATGCGAATAGCCTCAAGTCTAGCAACAGTTGCAAAAGTTTCATCGAAATCAATTCCTTCAACCTCTGTGTAGCCTTGAGCTACAAGACGAGCCTTATTCCTCACCACAAGGCCATTTTCATCTTTCTTGTTGTGGTAGATCCATTTTGTGCCGATGATATTGTGTTTGCGTGGGTCTGGTCACTTGACAAGATCCCACACATTATTGAGCTCGAATTGATGAAATTCCTCCTACATAGCTTGAATCCACTCAGGCTCCAGAAATGCCTCATCAACTTTGGTTGGATCTATGATAGAGACAAAAGCAAAATGCCCACAAAAGTTAGACAAATGTGAAGCTTTTGAGCATGTGAGAGGACCTGGTGGGTTGATGTCGTCGATGATTGAAAGTGCGTTATATCAACTAGAGGGGGTGAATAGGCGATTTTTTCAAATTTGTCACTGAGGAAATCTAGGTGAGGAATTACCTAAGCAATGACACACAAGCAGCGGAATAAGTACTCAGGTACAAGCATAACAAAGCAATAGCATAGTCATCATGATGAAATGAAAACAAGCACAGAGTACAGGTAGCGTGAAAACAGGATAAGCAGGCTGAAGACAAAGTGACTAAAGAAAGAGAGTTGAGAAAATAGAGAAAGTCTTCAGTCAAAGTCTTCAAATAGTAATGATCACATTCATCAACACATGAATGAGGAAGTGAAAGGGTTGAGGAAATAGAACCAGTAGCTTGGTGAAGACAAAGATTTGGTAGACCAGTTCCAACTGTTGTGCCAGTTGTACGTCTGTTTGGAGAGGGTGGGTATTTAAACCTGAGGACACACAGTCCCATACACATAGTCCTCACCGTATTCTCCTTGAGCTAAAGTCACACAGACCTCGCCCAATCACTCATGGTAAGTCTTCAGGTGACTTCCAAACCTTCATAGACTTGGTCACTTGGCGATCCACAATTCCTCTTGGACGCTCTACCATGACGCCTAACCATCTGGAGGATACATAGTCCTCAAAGGTACAAGCATCAGTTCCACACAGGAACAATCTCTTCAGTGATGCTCAATCACTTTGGGTTGTAGGTGTTTGGGTTTTGGGTTTTCCTCACTTGATGATTTTCGCTCAAAGTCCTCGAAGGATGGGATGCTCTCAATGACAAGTGATAGTTTCTCTCGGTGCAGCCAACCAACTAGTGGTTGAAGGGTGCGGCTATTTATAGCCTAGGGAGCAGCCGGACATGATAATACATAAATGCCCTTCAATGATATGACCATTAGGTGGGTAGGATATTTTGGACAGCTGGCGCGTAGCACAACAACGATCAAAAATTTGAACCCTCAAATTCCTCAGGGCTATCATGTTCCTCACTTGTAGGCAATCTGCACTGGCGAATTCCTAACTCCTTGGTGGGAACAAATTCCTCAGAGAATGGAAGATCTTCGTGTCTTTCACTAAAGAAATTGATTAAACTGTATGATATTTCCAAAGGCTTTACACAAAAGGATTGGGTAGGTGTACGCTTTGAGATGAGCATCACTTGGAAAGTGTTTCCTTAGTTTTACCTCGCCCCCCTTTAAAAGTACGGTGTTTCCTACGACTCAAGAAACATAAAATGAAACTACGAAAAGAAAACTCTTCACGCTTCATAGTCCTCGCATGAATATCGAAGTCTTCAAGGTCACACCAATTTCCTGACTTTCAAAGTCTTCAAGAAAACCAAAGTCTTTAGCTGAAGACATACATTTTTATGGGTCGACTTGCATCGTAAATATCAAAGTCCTCATCGACTTATAGAGCCTGTGTACACTCACAAACACATTAGTCCCTTAACCTATAAGTCTTCAATACACCGAAATCACTAAGGGGCACTAGGTGCACTTACAATGATTCTCTCAATCTGCACTTCATTTGCAAGGCGAGGATGAGCAGGTTGATGCCTTTGATTTAGCTTAGCATTTTCTTCAAAGCCAATTCATTTAGATGCACCAGCATGAATTTCTTCATGTTCTGGAATGACTTCTTCAGCAGATTCTTTAGTGGGTATAACATCCTCAATAGCCTTGAACTTGATGGATTCCTTAGGTGACATTTTATCTAGCACAGGAAGCAGGTGCTCTCTTTGTGAGCTGTTAGTTTCATCAAACCGCACATCTACAATTTCAACAACCTTGTGGTGATAGGTGTTGAAGACTCTATAGGTGTGTGAATCCTTCCTGTAACCAAGCATAAAACCATCATGTGCTTTCCGTGCAAATTTAGAATTGTGATGAGGATATCTAATCCAGCATTTAGCACCGAAGACTTTGAAATAACTTACATTGGGTTTCTTGTCAGTGAGGAGTTCATATGAGGTATTTTTAAAGAATTTCTGAAGATATACCCTGTTGATGATGCGGCACGTAGTGTCAATAGTGTCAGGCCAGAAACGAGGAGGTGTCTTGTATTCATAAAGCATAGTGCAAGCCATCTCAACAATAGTCATGTTCCTACGCTCCATGATGCCATTCTGCTGAGGAGTATAAGGGGCAAATAATTCGTGAGTAATACCAAGTTCATCAGGATAGTCATCAAGACCAGTATTCTTGAACTCGATCCCATCATCACTCCGAATATGCTTGATCTTCACACCGAAGTTCGTGGATGCTCTTGAGGAAAATCGTTTGAAGACTTCCTGCACTTCAGTTTTGTGAGTGATAATATGCACCCATGTGTAACGAGAATAATCATCAACAATGACAAAGCCATATAGAGACATTGAATTAGTGAATGTGGCATAATGAGTAGGGCCAAAGAGATCCATGTGAAGTAATTCAAAGGGACGAGAGGTGGTCATGATAGTCTTTGAGGTGTGCTTGGCTCTAGTGATCTTTCCAGCCTCACAAGCCCCATAAAGATGATCTTTGAGGAATTTGACACCCTCGATGCCAATGACATGCTTCCTCTTCGCGAGTGTATGCAAGTTCCTCATGCCAGCATGGCCAAGTCGTCAATGCCATAACCAGCCTTCTAAAGCTTTTGCAAGTAGACATGTTGCAGGTTGTGGTCCTGTAGAGAAATCAACAATATACAAGTCTCCTCTCCTAAAGCTTTCGAAGACATTGGAATTTTCAGATTCCGTTAGCACAATACAACAATATTTTCCAAAGACGACAACCATATCAAGATCACAAAGCATTGAGACAGACATGAGGTTGAATCCTAAGGACTCGACAAGCATGACTTTGTCCATGTGTCTATCCTTTGAGATTGCAACCCCTAGACACAATACCTTGCTTCTGCCTTTGTCAGCGTCGGTGATATGCTTCAGATGAGATGGAGATAAAGTAGTGTCCATCAATAAGTTCCTATCACCGGTCATGCGATTTGTACATCCACTGTCAAGGATCCACTCAGTAGCTTTGGGCTGTTCATCCTACAGATGAATTAGTGCAACTTACGAATCCATATACTTCATCAATGAAGAATATGACATCAATTTCATCAGATTGAATTTCATCAAGCAGTACAATAAATATAGCAATATGAGGACGTGAGAAATGAGTAGTTCATTTCTTCATGATTAGCTTGCGTCCTTTCAAGCATATTCAGGTCTCCAGCAAATTCTTCAGACGATTAAGTTCATATGGAGACCTGACCCTGCACAAGAGATTAGTTTTTTTTCTTCACCACCCACATCTGGAGAGGTGGCAAAGAGTTCATCATTCTCCGAGCTCCGTAAGAGAAAGGTGGCATTAAAGGCAATCCACTTCGTTTTGCAGAAGAGGGGTTAGAGTAAGCATATGAATAAGCAGAAAATTCTTCGAGGACTTATGAACATAATGATTTGAAGAATAATGCACATAATCATAGCCTTTAGACTTTCCCTGCGAAACAGAAGTGTTAGCATGATGAACTGTCAGTATGAGGATGTGGATCCATGTGAGGAATTGTCGGCGTTCTAGGAACGGGGGTCCCCAGACTTGCCTGCCTACGGCCTGCGGCGTGGCTCAAGTGGTGGCCCGGTACGGCCCATCTCCATCAGCACAAGACTCAAGACCCTCGCAAGGGGCCAAGCCTCACGGGGCGGACAACACAAGACTTCTTCAGGAACGGCCTCGCCAGGCAGGCTTGTGAGGAGGCAGAGAGATCAAGGCAGGGTACCTCGCGAGGTGCTCATGACGCAAGCCATGACGATCGAGACGAGGTGGGCGCCGGCCTGTGCAGTGTCCTTGTTTCCTCTTTAGTGCAAAGGGGGAAAGCACATGCGTGGAGTACCGAGGCATCATGCAAAGGTTACCATTTCAGTGCAACGAGACCAAGACCAGCTGAGCGGCAGGATGGAGGTCACCGTGGAGCCCAAGCCGGTGTCATCGCCAGTGCCTTTGGCAGCCGAAGACCGACTTTAGTCAGGATAACTTTTACTAGATGTTCCCCTTTGAAATGGACGTTGTTGGCGCCCTTCCCGCTCAATATTTGGGAAGAGGCCCAGGGCCTCTCTATATAGGGATAGCCACCACAGAATAGGGGCATCTGGTTCGGCATCCATGAGGCGATCGAACTCACCCAAGTAGTTCATCGCACCAGCTCAAGAACTCCTCTCGCGGGGCTGTTCTTCCCCTGTACTATTTATCATCAACCCCTGAGGCAATCCACCACACCACACACTTGAGTAGGGTATTACACCACAACGGTGGCCCGAACAAGTATAAATCTCATCTCCCTTGTGATGTTCATTGTTTTAGCTTAGATTCTCATGAGGCGATCGGACGTAGGTCGGTAGGGGAAAGATCTTCATGCACACCCCAGAGTTCGAACCTTAAGGGTCTGCTAGAACCCAACATCCGACATTTGGCGCGCCAGGTAGGGGTGCGCCGGAGCTCTCCCTTCCGTCGATCCGTTCTCCATCAGCACCACACTCTGCCCTCATGGCGGCCAATGCACCGCCTGCTCCGGTTGTCGACGCCGGCGCGGGAACCAGGGGGCTCTGAGCCCTGGCCCCCGCCTTGCGACAGGTGCGGTGGCCGAACAAGTTCAAGCCGGACATGCCGCCGAGCTACGACGGCACGGCCAATCCGCTGGCCTTCCTACTAGCATATGAAGAAGTCGTCCTCAAGGCCGGAGGCGACGAAAAGGTCATGGCTAACTGGCTGCCCATGGCCCTCACCGGCGTCCCGCGCATGTGGCTGCTCCACCTGCCCGCGGCTTCTGTGGCCTCTTGGGAGGAGTTGTGAAACCTCTTCCTCGCCCATCATGCTGCGTCGGCGCCCCCAGTCGTCGTGGCCCTCCTGGGTGGATCGCTGGCACCTCCTTCGAGCCGCCACGTCAAGCCGTTCGTCCGCTAGATCAGCACCGTCCTCAAGCGTCACGAAGCCCCCTGGGCTGGGTAGCACCCAAGGCTGATTTGACCTTCGGCTCGGACGATCACCCCTCCAACACCACCTGTTCGGGCGCACTCCCGATGCTATGCACCCCCACCATCTTCCAGGTGGCCATCACTAGGACGCTCATCGACGGTGGTGCCGGCCTCAACATGCTCTCGGTGGAGGCCTTCAGCCTCCTCCACGTGCCGCTAGAGTGGCTCCAACCCAGCAGGCCCTTCTTGGGTGTTGGAGGCAGTTCCACCGGCTCACTGGGGAAGATCCGCCTCCCAGTGACCTTCGGCACCCACGACAACTTCCGCACGGAGCTGGTCGACTTTGACATCGCCCCCATCGGCCTCCCGTACAACGCCATCCTCGGCTACCCAGCCTTGGCCCAGTTCATGGCAGCGACTCACCCGGCGTACAACCTCATGAAGATGCCCGGGAGCAGCGGCGCCCTTACCGTGTCCGGAGACACAAGGGATGCGCTGCAGGCGCTCAAGCTCGCTTTCAAGACGGCTGTGGTGGCGCAGCACGCCAGCGTAGATATCCTCGAGACCAAGGGGGCTGCGTCGGCCAAAAAGAAACATCTATTCACCCAAGACAAGGCGGAGACCAAGCAAGTACCGGTCGACGAGGATGGATCCTCTGGCGCCACCTTCACCATAGGCGCCAACCTCGGTCCTGAGCAAGAGGAGGCCTTGGTGATATTCCTGCGCGCAAACAGTGAGGTGTTTGCATGGGAACCTGATCAGCTAGTAGGGGTCCCAAGGGATGTGATTGAACACCATCTCAACGTGTGCCCCAATGTGCGCCCCGTGAAGCAGAAGTCAAGGTGATAGTCCACTGAGAAGCATGCCTTCATCGTCCAAGAAACCCGCAAGTTAGAGGCAGCAGGCGTCATTCACGAAGTTCGCTATCCTGAATGGCTGGCCAATCTTGTTGTTGTGCCAAAAAAGGGAGGGAAGGAACGCATGTGTGTCGACTTCACCAACCTCAACAAGGCCTGCCATCAGGATCCGTTCCCGCTCCCTCGCATTGATCAGATCATCGATTCTACCGCCGAGTGTGACCTGTTGTGCTTCCTGGGTGCCTTCTCGGGCTATCACCAGATCAAAATGGCGGTAGAAGACGTGGAGAAATCGGCCTTCCTGACCCCGTGTGGAGTATACTGCTATACCTGCATGCCATTTGGGTTGCGCAACACAGGCGCAACCTTTCAGTGGCTGATGCACATCGCCTTGGGCCGGCAGCTCGGGAGAAACACTGAGGCCTACGTCGATGACATTGTGGTGAAGTCTCGGGAGGCGAAAACCCTGATACAGGACCTGGAAGAAACCTTCGTGAGCCTCCGTGAAGTGGATCTGCGGCTCAACCCGGAGAAGTGCGTATCTGGAGTCCCCTCGGGCAAGCTCTTGGGCTTCCTCATATCCCACAGGGGCATCGAGGCTAACCCGGAGAAGGTCAAGGCGATCGAAGACATGAATCCGCCGAAGACCCTCAGAGAAATGCAGAAGCTCACCGGGCGTGTAACCGTGTTGGGACGCTTCATCTCCAAGCTGGGGGAGCGACCACTGCCCTTCTTCAAGCTGATGAAGAAGAAGGGCCCGTTCGAATGGACTGAAGAGGACGACAAGGTGTTCCAAGATCTCAAGAAGTACCTTACCAGCCCTCCGGTGATGGTAGCCCCGCGCCCTCGGGAGCCCTTGGTGCTCTACCTTGCAGCCACCCCCTACTCCGCCAGCGCAGCCCTGGTGGCGGTTAGAGAGGAGCGCCGGGCCAAGGCTGTGCCAGCCGCCGCCCTGGCCGAAGTAGAGCAAAGCCAAGAAAGCCTTGCGAAGACCTCGACCGCAGCAGATGAGGATCAGCCTCAGCAGGGGGTCGCACCCAGAGCGAAGGAGGCCCCGCCAGGCAACCAAGCGCTGGGGGCTCTGTCGGCTCAGGAGGTGCTTCAACCTCTGGAAGATGCAGGTTGCGCCAGTACCCTCAACCTCGTCGAACATCCTGTGTACTTCGTCAGCACGGTGCTACGAGATGCATGGGCGCGATACCCCATGCCCCAAAAGCTCCTCCTTTCGCTGTTAGTGGCTTCACGCAAGCTACGGCACTACTTTCAAGGCCATCCCATCAGGGTCATCTCAGCATACCCCTTGGAAAGGGTACTCAGGAGCCCCAACTCAGCTGGAAGGGTTGCTGAATGGAACATCGAGTTGCAAGCATTTCAGCTGGAGTTCAGCACGACCAGAGTCATCAAGGGAGCCGCACTTGCAGATTTTGTGGCAGAATGGACGGAGGCACCAGGGCTCGAAGCGAGCGAAGACCGGTCGCTTTCCCTGGGAAGTGAAGCACCGGACGGCTGGGTCATGTACTTTGATGGGGCGTTCTCGTGACATGGCGTGGGGACTGGCGCGATGCTCATATCTTCCACTCAGGACAAGCTCTACTATGTCGTGCAACTTTGCTTCCAGCATGGAGAGAAGGTCTCCAACAACATACAGAATACGAGGGCTTGATAGCAGGCTTGAAAGCTGCAACCACCTTGGGGGTAAAGCGCCTCATCATCAAGGGCGATTCACAACTCCTCGTCAATTTCTCCAACAAGGTGTACGAGCCAAAGGATGAACACATGGAAGCATATCTTGCGGAGGTCCGCAGGATGGAGAAACAGTTTTGGGGGCTGGAGTTGCAGCATGTGTCTCGTGGCACCAATCAAGAGGCTGATGACATCGCCAGGAGGGCATCCAGGCGGTTGCCTCAGGAGCCTGGCGTCTTCGAGGAACGACTCTTCAAACCTTCAGCGGCACCATCACTATCGAGCACAGCACAACCTCGGGAGGAGCTCCCTCAATCGCCGGCCTCGGGAGCCCCGGCCTGTGGCCCGACCTCAGGAGCGCGCCTGCTCCAGGCGCTGGAGTCTCAGGAGGGATGTTGGACTGCGGAGCTCAAGGATTACTTGGTGCAAGGGATTCTGCCAGAAAAGGAGGAGGACACGGAACACGTGGCGCGGCAGGCCACGGCCTAGTGCATCCAAGATGGAGAGCTCTACCGAAAGCAGACGAATGACGTTACCCTGCGTTGCATCTCCAGGGAGCAAGAGAAAGAGTTACTGGCAGACATTCATGGTGGAGACTGCAGGCACCACTCGTCTTCACACACACTCGTCGGCAAGGCATTTCGCAGCGGGTTCTATTGGCCAACAGCACTCAACGACGCAATCGAGCTGGTGAAGGCTTGTGAAGCCTGTCAATTCCACGCCAAGAAGATTCATCAGCCATCTCAGGGCCTTCAGACCATTCCCCTCTCATGGCCATTCGCTGTTTGGGGACTGGACATCCTTGGCCCATTTCCTCGGGCACCAGGGGGCTACCACTACCTCTACATCGCCATTGACAAGTTCACAAAGTGGGCAGAGGTGGAAGCTATCCGCACCATCCCGGGTGGCTCAGCGGTCAAGTTCATCAAGGGCCTCGTGAGCATGTTTGGGGTACCTAATCGCATCATCACCGACAACGGTTCGCAGTTCACCAGCAATCTTTTCAAAACATATTGTGCTAACCTTGGAACGCAGATATGCTACGCTTCGGTGGCACACCCACGCAGCAACGGCCAAGCTGAACGCGCCAACGCGGAGGTCCTGAAAGGCCTCAAAACCCGGACCTTCAAGAAGAAGCTGGAGGCCTGCGGCAGGGGTTGGCATGACGAGCTTCAGTCCGTGCTATGGTCCATCCGCACTACCTCTACCAAGTCGACCGGCGAAACCCCGTTCTTCCTCGTCTATGGTGCTGAGGCGGTCCTTCCTCACAGGGTCAGGCATCGCTCCACGCGGGTCCTGGCTTTCGACGAAGCATAGCAGTACGCCATGTGGGGGGTGGACCTCGTGCTTGGGGAGGAACGCCATCGGAAGGTTGTGCTTCGGGCTGCGAGATACCAACAGGCGCTGCGGCGGTACCACTACCGCAGCATCCACCCCAGGACCCTCGAGGTAGGTGACCTCGTGCTCAGACAGGTGCTCTCCAGGGAGGGGCTGCACAAACTCTCGCCCATGTGGGAGGGCCCGTTCAAGGTTGTTCATGTCTCTAGGCCTGGCGCCGCACGCTTGGAGACTCAGGAGGGGATGCCCATCCCGAACGCGTGGAACATCCAGCACCTCTGGAAGTTCTACCCTTGAAGAAAGGCCCAGCGCCTGTAAAGAAGGCCCGGCACCTGTGAAGCTAGACGAATCAAGAAAGGCCCAGTGCCTATGAAGAAGGCCAACACTTGTGAAGCTAATCTCCCCGAGAATGGCCCGGAGCCTGTGAAGAAGGCCAATGCCTGTGAAGCTCGCCGCCCGTGACACTCTCATGTAATAATGAGTTGGGGTTGTACACGCCCGAGAGTCTCCGGAGAGCCGCCCTCGGGCCTCGGGGGCTCCCACCCACGCCTGGTGGCACCACTTGGCTCCGCGCTGGTGAGAAGACGTCGAAGACTAGATTAGGTGCCGGGCGTGGCTTTTTCATTTGCTTTCGGCAGTTGGCTAGTTCGTCCCTATTTGAAGTTTTATTGGAGTTGCTTTTAGCGTTGTTGCCATCCCTGACCTATGACTCTTTGTCTTTTTCGCCCACTTGACTCGTTTTCTCTCGCGCAAGTCTCGCGAGGGGGCTGCATGGGTGCCCTCGCGAGTGTTTTCTGACCTAGTCTGGTGAGGCTTTCCTATCCAAGTCCGCTACGGGAGCACCCCTCCTGGTCCGTGCCCCACGGGCATCACGACACGAACACAGGACCTGAGTCGGTTGCCCTCGTGACCGAGACCGGAAGTTACCTCTCCTGACCAATTCTTGCAGGACCAAAGCGCGTGATGAGGCCTTAGCCTCGAGAAGCAAGGACTGCGGCGAGTCCGCCTGTCAGGACCCCGATCCTATGCCACACCGATCTAGCATGTAACACCTCATATCACCTTGCGCCTCATGCACGGTATTCCCACGGGTGTCGCCTTACCAGGCTCAAGACCATTTGCATATTTTGGCTCACGTATATGATAGTGTCGCTAGCATCCATATGACAAAGAACCCGGGCTGACATGGCAAGTCATAAACCCAAAGTGGCACTAACTTACAGGGACAGGCATACATGACCCAACAACGAACGTGTCGATCAACAGCGAGCAAATCCGGGCTGTAGCAGCTGGGCTACCAGGACTCCAGATAATCTGGGCTGTAGCAGGCGAACAGGTCTCCGGTAGACACCGCGTGACATTTCCCCCAAGGGACAGACACAGGAACGAAGGACACATGCCAGCCAGCCTAAGTGTTCTGGAGCAGTAGCAAGCTACCATGGCTTAGTGGAAGCACTAGGAGACATTTCCCGGTAAGAGAGGCTACCAAGGATAAACAACTAGGTTGTCAGATCCCACACATACCAAGCATTTCAATAACATACACACAATATGCTCGATATGTGCAAATACAACATGGCATCACAACATGACTCTACGACTCAAGTATTTTATTCAATAGGCTCCGAGGAGCGAGATATTACAAACATGGGTCTCACGACCCAACATTCAGAGCATACAAGTCAAAGCACATGCGGAAGCTTAACATATCTGAGTACAGACAACTACAAATGAAAAAGGCTGAGAAGTCTGACTAACTACCAGATCCTGCCGAGGGCACAAGATCGTAGCTGAGTTAACAAGCTAAACGTCAAAGTTCACGCGGAACTACTAGTGAGACTGAAGTCTCTCTGCGAAAACATAAAATAGGTAAACGTGAGTACAAATGTACCCAGCAAGACTTACATCAGAACTAACTACATATGCATCATTATCAAAAAAGGGAATGGTGGGGTTTAACTGCAGCAATTCAGCTTTGACTCAGTGGCTATCCTAAACTACGACTACAAGTAACTCTTTTGAGGTGGCGCACACGAGTCCACATATTCACCATTACAATACACCACTATGGATCCGCTCCCGTCTCCCTACGAGAAGGCCATCCATAGCACTCACACTTATCTTGCGCATTCTAGAGTATCCACTTTCACTTGTCTATGAACTGTACAGGCAACCCAGAAGTCCTTTACCGTGGACACGACTATTCGAATAGATCATATTAACCCTACAGGGGTGTACTTCTTCACACACGCTCTCGCCACTTACCGCCATGTACACGTCATGTATCTCGGCAACCTTCAAGCGGAAGCCTAGCGAGGGTGTCAGCCATGACTTGACTAACCACACAAGTCTCTCGTCCAGGTTTATCGCCTATTCAGGTTCCATCCGCAAGTATATCCGGCCGGGGTGTCGCTCACGGCCCCAAATGATGTCTGCAGGGTTCCCAAGCCCACCTCGACGGGTGGATCTACGCTTGGTACACCGTGCCATGATGCCTAGTCTGTCCCAAGCCCACCTGTACCGGGTGCCACTTGGTACACTAGTACCACTACCTACAAACACTAGAAACTAGTTGCAACTCCTGGACAGAGATCAAGTCGGTTAATAAGTCGAGAGAGTCAATTAAGGATCCCAATGTGTGGTAGTAGTTGTTCATGGATCACAAACACAGAACTCAGTTCCTGAGGACGGCTTCAATGAGACAACCCACCATGTACTCCTACATGGCCTCTCACCGCTACCTTTACCAAATCGTGTTCTCACACTTAGCTCACACACAGTAGGACATGTTCACACACCTCCAATTCATCCCCGATGAATCAGACCTGACTCAACTCTAAGCAGTAGCAGGCATGACAAACAGGCATGTATGAGTAGGCACATCAGCGCTCAAACAACTCCTACTGATGCTAGTGGGTTTCATCTATTTACTGTGGCAATGACAGGTCATGCAGAGGAAAGGGGTTCAGCTACCGCAGCAAGTAACAAATATGCCGTTGTTGTCCTAATGCAGTAAAAGAGAGCAGGAGCGAGAGAGTGGGATTGTATCGGAATGAACAAGGGGGTTTTGCTTGCCTGGCACTTCTGAAGATAGTATAGTTCTTCATCGGTGTCATCGAACTCATCATCGGTACACGTCTACTGAGAGGGGACAAGCACCGACAAACAAAGAAGAAACACAATCAATGCAATGCACAATATGATGCATGATCATGACATGGCAATATGTTGTGATTTGGGCTAATGCAGCTAAGAACAGAAAGGTTTGAGCTTATTTGAACCAAAGATTCAAATTCAAACTCAAACTATGAATTCATAAAGTGCATTATCATGTTTTGATATGAACAGCAAGGTTAAGTTGCTTAAACATGCATGAAACCAGTGCAGATGGATAGATTGGATTTTTTTGATCATTTTTCATATATAACTTGTTTCATTTGGAGCTATGGTTGAATTTCTATGAATTTTAGAAGTTTGGGATATTTTCTGAATTAAACAAATCATTTAAGATTTATTTAAATTCCCAAAAGGATTACTGTGTCAGCCTGACGTCATCATGACGTCAGCAGGTCAACGGGGCACAGCCTGGGTCAAAACTGACCAGTGGGACCCATTGGTCAGTGACCCTGTGACATTTAGTGTCACACACAGGTGGGTCCAGTCAACAGCCACGTCAGCGAGGTCAACGCCGACGCGTGGGGCCACTGTGTTTAGATTAAACTTAAACTAATTTTGTTAGCTGGTTAGTTAGGAAGTGGGGCCCGACTGTCAGCGAGCCAGGGGGTTAGTTAGTGGGTCAATTAGCCGCTAATGATGTGTCCACATCAGCACTGCCGGCGATTAGTCGCCGGCGACCTCAAGTCGCGGTGTAGCCCGCACGGCAGGCCACGGGGATGGCGGGCGAGGGCACCAGGAGGAAGCCCAGGCCCGTGCGCGTCTAGGGGAGGCCGCGGGGCTGTGGGGATGGCCTGTTGCAACGGCGACGGCGCGGTTAGCGGCGGCCGGAGCTTTGGCGTCCGTACAACTACGGCCTAGAGGACGCAGAGAGGCCGGGGAGGAGGGGGGGTCGAAGCGGGCACTCACAGGGAGGCGGCAGGGGAGCTCAGGGGCTCGGGGACGCACGAACGGCAACGCAACGGCGATAGCGATCTGGCGGCCGTGCACGGAGAAGACGGTCGATGGCGTCGCTGCGGTTCGTCCGAGCTCGTGTGCTTCGACTTGGAGGAGCATCGGGTCATCTCGGAGCTCGTGGGCATGGAGGAGGGGAGAGGAAGGCCGGTGGCCATAGTGAACGACGACGGTGGTGACGGCCGCGTTCGTGTCTGCTCGGGAGAGGGGCTAGAGGGCGATGGAGAGAGCAGAGAGTGAGGGGAAAGTGAGAGGGAGGCCTCGGGCGTCTCCAGACGCGGATTAGGATGAAGGAGCGGCCTCCAGCGCGAAGAAGGACGTGGCCGGTGTCGACGCGCGTGCGTCCAGCACGCAGCTGCTTCGGGGCGAGGGGGAGGGGAGGAAGACAACAGAGGAGGCTGGTGGTGGGCTGGGCCGCAGGTGGGCCAGCACAGGAGTTGGGCCAGTTCTGCTGTAGGTAAGCGCCAGGTAACTTCTCCCTCTCTTTTCTAATTCTTTTTTGTTTTCTATTTCTAACATTTGTTTTAATTTGGTTTTTGAACCAAACTAATTTTGTTGCTTCTAATAAATTTTGCAGGGACTAAGAGGATTATTCCAAAGCCCCTCAACAAAATCAGAATTATTGGAGCAATAAAGTATTTATAGTATTTATTTGCTCCAATTAAAAATACAATATGTGTTAATTCAACAATCCATAATGTCATGCAAAAATGTGCATCACCTCTGGTTGCTGTTTCCAGCATTTTCCAAAAATGATGAACATTTTTGAAGGCCATTTGGGTTCACTAAAAAATATTTTAGTTGAACCTGGTGGATGACAACTCGCCCCCACTAAACAATAATCTCGTCCCGAGATTCAAGACGTGAGGTAAGAAGA
Source organism: Triticum aestivum (assembly GCF_018294505.1). Taxonomy (NCBI): domain Eukaryota; kingdom Viridiplantae; phylum Streptophyta; class Magnoliopsida; order Poales; family Poaceae; genus Triticum; species Triticum aestivum. The sequence goes on from NC_057801.1 coordinate 335,135,551, forward strand.
GAGAAGGGACACAAAGCTAATACGATCCTCCTGGTCTAGTTGCCCTTCATATGAACGTTAATTCCTTGCTTCATGTTGATCTTGATATCCTTGCTCTCGAGATATTCACCCAACTCGATGACGACGAAAGGATATTCTATAGGAAAACGATCTCCTCGAAGATCGAGCATCATTTGAAGGGGTTCGGGGAAATGGCATAGTCAGTTAGGAAAGGAAACTATGGTTTTGAGACAACTCGGCAATGGAAGGCACATTCTGATTATTACCGAGGATTTAACCCAGTGACTGAGCATGCTCTCAAGAACTTGAGCATTTCCATATTCATCAAGGTCTTACCAGCATCCGTGCCAAGGATCCTGGCATCACATCATACTACCATGATGAACAATGATGGAGGATGCGGATGCAAAGGAAGATAACACCCTCTCAGATTTCACCTTAGCGAGGCCAAGGAAACAAAATCTGGATGATCAACCGAGAGACATTTAGCACTCCACTTCTAATGTTCTCCTTGATGAGCTAGCGTATCCCATACCTAGATATGGTTTGATATCTAGAACATCAAGTAAAAGGTCAGACTTCGGGAACACAAAAATCCATAAGGAACAACTAGGGAGTAAATCCTATGAAATCCTTATGGGGAGGTGGCCAACTTCCTCAATCAAGATACTACAACAATAGGTCTTCTGGCTGGGTGTGTTGGCCACGACATCCACTTTACCGGGTTACAGAGAGACCATTATTATAGTTCTTGGGAAATGTTCCAACCATCATATCTGCCTGAGATTCAGATCTGGTTGGGGTCAGGACATTCCAGACTCATCAAGTCTAGAAAAAAAAAGTTTGCAACACAAATCGACGAGATGATGTTGCGAGATTCTTGGGAGATGAGCTATGATAGCAAGCTCCAAAACATGAACAGGTTCCGCTACTCGCATGTGAACATGCTGTCTAGACAAGCATGACCACATAGTAGTCTTATAATAAAATACTATCGAGTTCAGGTGGGGAACCATCATCGAGGATATCGAAGTCTTGTGCACTTAAATTAGACTTCTTTACCTAGAACAAGTCAATCAGTGGCTTGGTGTGCTACGGAATTCATATGGAGTGGAGGTAATTAATCTACCAAACCATAGTATACTTTGCACATGCATGACTGACTTGGAACGATTCTAAAGGAAGCAAAACTAACTTTCTCAAATTCACGGCGGCAACTTGCATCAAATGCACATGAATGAGAGGAAGTCACTTCTTTCATACAAACATATACTTCATGAACGGGGCATGAAGAAAATGCTTACATAAGTTTCCGACACTAGCTGGATGTTCAACACGAATCATGGGGGAGACAAAATGCTGCTGATGGGCTCAACAGCAACTCATCGGAATTTCCATATCACTGGACTTCCACCATCATGTGAACACGGTGATAGCATTGGTCAGACCAAAAGATGTAATGGTGTATGCTCGAGGGATCAACCACGAGTAAGACGACATGACGAACATCGTTGGTTCTGATTTGACTTGACGATAGCCCATAGTCAAGTCAAAGTTTTGACAAGGCAATAGACCCAACAACTGATCACGAGGACCAATCGATGGAGATATCATCTTTCTTCAACACGCAAACACACACAGAAAGATATCCCTTAACATGAACTAAGTCAGACAAGCTATTATCTTCCAACTCTCCAAGTTGTTGTTTGGCTTAACCAACTAGCTCAGGGGTAGCCAAAACAAATTCTTGGAAAATGGGAGGTTTATAAGAAACCAACTTGATCACGAACTCAACATAGCCGTCAAGTGACAACATGGTTATACTTCCGAGAATACTTTCGGAAAATCACGAACCACCGATATGTTACCAAGCTCGAGAACAATCTTGCTTTTTAGAGCAAGACGAAATAATCAAATAAGCAAGGGATTGAATAATCCTAACTCATTGATCGAAGAGTGCACCAGAAATAAGGACTAGATAGCACAATCTATCTTAGAGTGACGACTCCAAAACCGACACGCTAAGAATGAATTTATTGTCCATTGCTACCAAGCAATGGGGTTGCTAAGAGTATTGATTTCCCACATCACGATTCACTTGTCGGCATTCTGGTTACAACAACACAGGGACCGAGGAATGAAAATGATGGCGAGAGTATCACTGTATCAAGAATTCAGAAGAGGTGGTGCAATTCTCATGACAATCCTGACATAAAGAGGGTAATACTCCATGGAAGAACAGAACAAAAGCTGGATCGACATTTTGATCTGCGGGATACAACTACTTTGACCCAATCCCAGAGATGGACGAGGTACTAGAGTTTGTTTCTCCTAGTCATTCCGGAATAGGATGATTTGACGGACCACAGAGATAACAGGCATCGATAACACGAATGCATAACTACTCCTGACTATCAATTGATAGACGAGGGCTAGAAGACAACTAAAGAGGGACAACTCAAAGGAACATATGATTTTCTGAGTTGTGGGTGCATAGATTAGCATGTCGAACGAGTTCAACATATTTCTTCCGGATAACCCATGCGGAGAGGAAGGACTGGCAGATTCACAACTATGAATGGAGGACTCATCAAGAGCACTCTGGTTGCGATCTTTTGGTCCAAAGAACTTCTGCCATAAGTAGTTCATGGTACTTGGAAGAAGGATATACCACGAACCTCGAGGACTATCATAAAGGTTACTAATAACCTAAAGGAACGAGCAAACACTATCAACATGAAATGAGTAGGGTGAGTTTTGGGTTCAGAACCCGGAAAAAGAATACCTACTAACTAAATGGCATCACGGGATGCTTTCAAGAATAACGGCCAGAATCATCATACTGGGAACACAAAACATGGCTAGATTACCTAGTGATCCTCTAAAACACCTAGGGTCATAATACTAGCTCCAACATATATGTCGAGGCAACAGAGTACCTCAACTGAGCAGTTTAGTGTGGTTATCCTGGCCTAAAAAGACCTCGGAACAAAAAGAAGGGATTTGCAAATGCATCAGACTATTTAGAAACCTGGGATGACTCGGACAGCATAACGACTGTAAATGCTCAAAAGATTTGAGACATCCTACAAAAATGGTGGCATAACCACTCAACATCACCATACCAAGGTTCTGAGTTCAATAGCCAACATACGGAAGTAGTAGAGACTGAACCGAGGGTTGAATCCAACAATCTTATGAGTCTACTGATTAGTAACACGTGATCCTGATAGAAAGAAGATAAAGCCTAGTTTCTTAACCCCGTAGGAAAGATAAGATGACTCAGATCAGAGGGCATAAGGTATAAGGAGTAAAAAGAGCCTTACGTTCCATCCCACAATAAATTCCCTTATATAACTAAAGAATTTCTAGACTCAACTTTGACCAGTTTGGCTTGGTAATCCTACAGGCAATCAGGCTCTGATACCAAAGCTGTGAGGACCCTGATCCTATGCCACACCGATCTAGCATGTAACACATCATATCACTTTGCGGCCTCACGCACGGTATTCCCATGGGTGTCTCCTTACCAGGCCCGGGACCGTTTGCGTCTTTTGGCTCACGTATATGATAGTGTCGCTAGCATCCATATGACAAAGAACCCGGGCTGACATGGCTAGTCGTAAACCCAAATTGGCACTAACTTACAGGGATAGGCATACATGACCCAACAACGAACGTGTCGGTCAAAAGCGAGCGAATCCGGGTTGTAGCAGCTGGGCTAGCAGGACTCCAGATTATCTGGGCTGTAGCAGGCTAACAGGACTCCGGTAGACACCGCGTGACATTTCCCTGAAGGGACAGACACAGGAACGAAGAAGGACACATGCCGGCCAGCCTAAGTGTTCCGGAGCAGTAGCAAGCTACCATGGCTCAGTGGAAGCACTAGGAGACATTTCCCGGTAAGAGAGGCTACCAAGGATAAACAAATAGGTTGTCAGATCCCACACATACCAAGCATTTCAATAACATACACACAATATGCTCGATATGTGCAAATACAACATGGCATCACAACATGACTCTACGACTCAAGTATTTTATTCAATAGGCTCTGAGGAGCGAGATATTACAAACATGGGTCTCACGACCCAACATTCAGAGCATACAAATCAAATCACATGCGGAAGCTTAACATGTCTGAGTATAGACAACTACAAATGAAAAAGGCTGAGAAGTCTGACTAACTACCAGATCCTGCCGAGGGCACAAGATTGTAGCTGAGTTAACAAGCTAAACGTCGAAGTTCACGCGGAACTACTAGTGACACTGAAGTCTCTCTGCAAAAACATAAAATAGGCAAACGTGAGTAAAAATGTACCCAGCAAGACTTACATCAGAACTAACTACATATGCATTATTATCAACAAAGGGGATGGTGGGGTTTAACTGCAGCAAGCCAGCTTTGACTCGGTGGCTATCCTAAACTACGACTGCAAGTAACTCTTTTGAGGTGGCGCACACGAATCCACATATTCACCATTATAATACACCACTATGGATCCGCTCCCGTCTCCCTACGAGAACGCCATCCATAGCACTCACACTTATCTTGCGCATTTTAGAGTATCCACTTTCACTTGTCTATGAACTATACAGGCAACCCAGAAGTCCTTTACCGCGGACACGGCTATTCGAATAGATTATATTAACCCTGCAGGGGTGTACTTCTTCACACACGCTCTCGCCACTTACTGCCATGTACACGTCATGTATCTCGGCAACCTTCAAGCGGAAGCCTGGCGAGGGTGTCAGCCACGACCTGACTAACCACACAAGTCTCTCGTCCAGGTTTATCACCTATTCGGGTTCCATCCGTAAGGAGATCCGGCCGGGGTGTCGTTCACGGCCCCAAATGATGTGTGCAGGGTTCCCAAGCCTACCTCGACGAGTGGATCTACGCTTGGTACACCGTGCCACGGTGCCTAGTCTGTCCCAGCCCACCTGTACCGGGTGCCACTTGGTAGACTACTAACACTACCTACAAACACCAGAAACTAGTTGTGACTCCTGGATAGAGATCAAGTCGGTTAATAAGTCGAGAGAGTCAATTAAGGATCCCAATGTGTGGTAGTAGTTTTTCATGGATCACAAACACAGAACTCGGTTCCTGAGGACGGCTTCAATGAGACAACCCACCATGTACTCCTACATGGCCTCTCACCGCTACCTTTACCAAATTGTGTTCTTACACTTAGCTCACACACAGTAGGACATGTTCACACACCTCCCATTCATCCCCGATGAATCAGACTTGACTCAACTCTAAGCAGTAGTAGGCATGACAAACAAGCATGTATGAGTAGGCACATCAGCGCTCAAACAACTCCTACTGATGCTAGTGGGTTTCATCTATTTACTGTGGCAATGACAGGTCATGCAGAGGAAAGGGGTTCAACTACCGCAGCAAGTAACAAATATGTCGTTGTTGTCCTAATGCAGTAAAAGAGAGCAGGAGCGAGAGAGTGGGATTGTATCGGAATGAACAAGGGGGTTTTGCTTGCCTGGCACTTCTGAAGATAATATAGTTCTTCATCGGTGTCATCGAACTCATTGTCGGTACACGTCTACTGAGAGGGGACAAGCACCGACAAACAAAGAAGAAACACAATCAATGCAATGCACAATATGATGCATGATTATGACATGGCAATATGCTCTGATTTGGGCTAATGCAGCTAAGAACAGAAAGGTTTGAGCTTATTTGAACCAAAGATTCAAATTCAAACTCAAACTATGAATTCATAAAGTGCATTATCATGTTTTGATATGAACAGCAAGGTTAAGTTGCTTAAACATGCATGAAACTAGTGCAGGTGGATATATTGGATTTTTCTGATCATTTTTCATATATAACTTGTTTCATTTGGAGCTCCGGTTGAATTTCTATGAATTTTAGAAGTTTGGGATATTTTCTGAATTAAACAAATCATTTAAGATTTATTTAAATTCTGAAAAGGATTACTGCGTCAGCCTGACGTCATCATGACGTCCGCAGGTCAACGGGGCACGGCCCGGGTCAAAACTGACCAGTGGGACCCACTGGTCAGTGACCCTGTGACATTTAGTGTCACAGACAGGTGGGTCCGGTCAACGGCCATGTCAGCGAGGTCAATGCCGACGCGTGGGACCACTGTGTTTAGATTAAACTTAAACTAATTTTGTTAGCTGGTTAGTTAGGCAATGGGGCCCGACTGTAAGCGAGCCAGGGGGTTAGTTAGTGGGTCAATTATCCGCTAATGACATGTCCACATCAGCACTGCCGGCGATTAGTCGTTGGCGACCTCAAGTCGCGGCGGAGCCCGCACGGCAGGCCACGGGGATGGCGGGCGCGGGCACCAGGAGGAAGCCTAGGCCCGTGCACGTCTAGGGGAGGCCACGGGGCCGTCGGGGATGGCCTGTTGCGATAGCGGCGGCGCGGTTAGCGGTGGCCGGAGCTTTGGCGTCCGTGCAACTACGACCTAGAGAACGCGGAGAGGCCTGGGAGGAGGGGGGTCGAAGCGGGCGCTCACAGGGAGGCGGCAGGGGAGCTCAGGGGCTCGGGGACGCACGAACAGCGACGCCACGGCGATGGCGATCCGGCGGCCGTGCGCGGAGAAGACGGTCGATGGCGTCGCTGCGGTTCGTCTGAGCTCGTGTGCTTCGACTTGGAGGAGCATCGGGTCGTCTCGGAGCTCATGGGCATGGAGGAGGGGAGAGGAAGGGCCAGTGGCCACGGTGAACGACGATGGTGGCGACGGCCGCATTCGGGTCTGCTCGGGAGAGGGGCTAGAGGGAGAGGGAGAGAGCAGAGAGTGAGGGGAAAGCGAGAGGGGGGCCTCGGGCGTCTCTAGACGCGGATTAGGATGAAGGAGCGGCCTCCAGCATGAAGCAGGGGGTGGCCGGTGTCGACGTGCGTGCGTCCAGCACGCACCTGCTTCGGGGCGAGGGGGGGAGGAAGACGACAGAGGAGGCTGGTGGTGGGCTGGGCCGCAGGTGGGCCAGCACAGGAGTTGGGCCAGTTCTGCTGCAGGTAAGTGCCAGGTAACTTCTCCCTCTCTTTTCTAATTCTTTTTTGTTTTCTATTTCTCACATTTGTTTTAATTTGGTTTTTGAACCAAACTAATTTTGTTGCTTCTAATAAATTTTGCAGGGACTAAGAGGATTATTCCAATGCCCCTCAACAAAAATCAGAATTATTGGAGCAATAAAGTATTTATAGTATTTATTTGCTCCAATTCAAAATACAATGTGTTAATTCAACAATCCATAATGTCATGCAGAAATGTGCATCACCTCTGGTTACTGTTTCCAGCATTTTCCAAAAGTGATGAACATTTTTGAAGGCCATTTGGGTTCACTGAAAAATATTTTAGTTGAACCTGGTGGATTCCTTTTATACTAGGGTTTGAACATCCCCCATTTCAAGTTCATTTGAAAATTTAAACATGATGCACACATGAAGGCTAGCCTACTGCATACCAGGACTAGGGATGTGCCACCCCCCGAGTTAAGTAATTCCTACATGCAAGCACGCGGCGCCAAAACACAGCACGGGAATAACAAAGATAGCATAATAGTTAACGGCAGCAGTCCAGCACGCCCCTCCGGGGCCATACACTACTCTTTCATTGCGCAAGAAAGGGAGGAAAACAAAATAGACGCGACTTGCTCGGCACCGACTCGTGGCGAGGGCTCATACTGCCTCCGAAGCTTAGTCGGACCCCTCCTCACGCTTCACCGAAGCGCGACGGCGGGCTGACCTGCTACCCCCCTCAAGGCAAGCGCGACAGCGTGGAGGCTGGTCGCGGCCACCGCTGGAGGAGCTGCCGTCCGAAGGGGAGCCGCCGAAGCTTGGCGAACTGCGGACACCTCCGGCCACGTGCCCGCCTTCATCTTCATCCCGACCATCGCCGAGGCGGGGCACCCAGCCGTCATCATCGTCTTCGGGGCAGCACCCAACGCAGCGGCCGTCTTCTCCGAACACCCTCACGTAGAGGGTGGCATTGCCATCGAACTTGAAATGCAGGGTGCACTGCCGGCTCAGGCCGCGCTTGCGAGCAAACGTTTGCCAGCCGCAGGTCAGGGCCACATTCCCAGCGACGGAGATCCCCAGCAAAGCCCAGGAGGCCCTGATGCAGCAACCGTCCGCTTGAAGCTAGAGGCCGCTAGGAGCACCGGTCGGAAGTTCACCTGCAAAGAAGCGGGGGAGCTGGAGCCAGGTGCCGGTTGGGTCCACTAACCAACCGACGAACTTCGGTAGCACCTCCGCCGAGTGGAAGCGTGGCCTCAACGCGCCTCCCCTCGCCCACTAGGCGCCCATCGCCACGCAGGAGGTCACAGCCGCGATCGCGGGGAGCCACCAAAGGAGACACGGGATGCTTGCGGAGACGACCCCGGCCGCGCTTGGGCGGGGGAGAGTCAGGCCTTTCCCGATGAGCCTTTCCCTTCTCCGTGGCCGAGAACCTCTTCGGTGGCGCCACAGGAGGTGGTGAATGGCTGGGATGGGGAGAAAGAAGGAAGCAAGGAGGAAGATGTACAACGGAGGCTTGCGCTCTCCCGCCTTTATCGCCGGAGGAGGCCAACCGTCGGCCTCCACGATCGCAGGTAATCATGACCTGTTTCTGCATGTAGGGACTTGTCAAGCCGAGCAGTTGCCGAGGCGGCATGGGGAAGCGGAGATGCCCACGTCCACTCAACCGCCACGCGGCACCCAAGGCCGCAGGCTGATGGGGCCCGCGTCGCTCCGCACTTGCCCCTTCGCTTATCTGCTAAGCCAAGTCCGAGCGCGCCTTGCGCCCGGGGGCTACTGTCGGAGTTCTGGGAACAGGGGTCCCGAGACTTGCCTGCCTGCGGCCGGCGGCATGGCTCAAGTGGTGGCCCTGTACGGCCCATCTCCATCAGCACAAGACTCAACACCCTCGCGAGGGGCCAAGCCTCGCGGGGCGGACGACACAAGACTTCTTCAGGAATGGCCTCGCCAGGCAGGCTCACGAGGAGGCGGAGAGATCAAGGCAGGGTACCTCGCAAGCTGCTCATGAAGCAAGCCATGACGATCGGGAACAGGCGGGCGCCAGGTGGGCGCCGACCTGCGCAGTGTCCTTTCTTCTTTAGTGCAAAGGGGGCAAGCACAGGCGTGGAGTACCGAGGCATCAGGCAAAGGTTACCATTTCAGTGCAACGAGACCAATACCAGCAGAGCGGCAGGATGGAGGTCACCGTGGAGCCCAAGGCGGCGTCATCGCCAGTGCCTTTGGCAGCCGAAGACCGACTTTAGTCAGGATAACTTGTACTAGATGTTCCCCTTTGAAATGGCCGTTGTTGGCGCCCTTCCCGCGCAATATTTGGGAAGAGGCCCAGGGCCTCTATATATAAGGATAGCCACCACACAATGGGGGCATCTGGTTCGGCATCCAAGAGGCGATCGAACTCACCAAAGTAGTTCATCCCACCAGCTCAAGAACTCCTCTCGCGAGGCTGATCTTCCCTTGTACTGTTTATCATCAGCCCCTGAGGCAATCCACCACACCACACACTGGAGTAGGGTATTACACCACAACGGTGGCCCGAACCAGTATAAATCTCGTGTCCCTTGTGTTGTTCATCGTTTTAGCTTAGATTCTCACGAGGCGATCGGACGTAGGTCGGTAGGGGAAAGATCTTCGTGCGCACCCCATAGTTCGAACCCAAAGGGTCTGCGAGAACCCAACATCCGACATCCAAATGAAGAATTTGGTCCATATGAGGACTTGGATCCAAATGAAGACTTTGATCCATATGAAGAATTTGATCTGGGGTTCCTATTCTTCACAGGTGGTGTCCTAAGGACATTCACCTGAAGAATTTCAAGGCACACTTTGGGAACCCAGATTTTCTTCATAGGCAGACCGTTCCTGCAGTTAGTTCCAACATATCGAGCAAATACTTCACCGTTCAGATTTTTCAACAGTTTATAGTTTGAGTCAAATGACTCATCAGAGGAACATGAAGATTCACAAGTAAAGCCAGATAAAGTGGATGGATCTATGGGAGGAAAGTGGATTTCCTCATCATGGCCTTCCACTTGGGATAATCGTGACCATCAAAGATGGGGCACAATACTTTCTTCATACTCGCGGTCGACATAAATAAAACTCCAGGTGGTTAAACCAAAATCACACAGAACAAGGGAGTACCTTGCTCTAATACCAATTCGAAGTGCGTTATATCGACTAGAGGGGGGGTGAATAGGCGATTTTTTAAAATTCATCACTGAGGAAATTCTAGGTGAGGAATTTCTTAAGCCACGACACACTAGAAGCGGAATTAGTACTCAGATACAAGCATAACAGAGCAATAGCATAGTCATCATGATGAAATGAAACCAATCATAGAGTACATGTAGCGTGAAAATAGGATAAGCAGGCTGAAGACAAAGTAACTGAAGAAATAGAGTTGAGGAAACAGAGAAAGTCTTCAGTCAAAGTCTTCAAACATTAATGATCAGGTTCATCAACACATGAATGAGGACATGAAAGGGTTGAGGAAATAGAACCAGTAGCTTGGTGAAGACAATGATTTGGTAGACCAGTTCCAACTTCTGTGATACTTGTACGTCTTGTTGGAGCGGCTGGGTATTTAAACCCGAGGACACACAGTCCCGGACACACAATTCTCACCGTATTCTCCTTGAGCTAAAGTCACACAGACCTCGCCCAATCACTCGTCGTAAGTCTTCAGATGACTTGCAAACCTTCACAGACTTGGTCACTTGGCGATCCACAATTCCTCTTGGATGCTCTAGACCATGGAGCCTAACCATTTGGAGGATGCACAGTCCTCAAAGGTAACAAGCGTAGGTTCCACACAAGAACATTCTCTTCAGTGATGCTCAATCACTTTGGGTTGTAGGTGTTTGGGTTTTGGGTTTTCCTCACTTGATGATTTTCGCTCAAAGTCCTCAGAGGATGGGATGCTCTAAATGACAAGTGTCAATTTCTCTTGGAGCAGCCAACCAACTAGTGGTTGAAGGGGGCAGCTATTTATAGCCTAGGGAGCAGCCCGACATGATAAGACATAAATGCCCTTCAATGATATGACTGTTAGGTGGGTAGGATATTTTGGACAGTTGGCGTGTAGCAAAGCAACAATCGGAAATTTGATCTCTCAAATTCCTCAGGGCTATCATATTCCTCACTTGTAGACAATCCACACTGGCAAATTCCTAACCCCTCAGTCAGAGCAAATTCCTCAAGGAACAAAAGATCTTCAACTCTGTTGCTGAAGAAATTGACTGAACTGTATGAGATTTCCAAAGGCTTCACTCGAAAGGATTGGGTAGGTGTAGGCTTTGAGATGAGCATCACTTGGAAAGTGTTTCCTTAGTTTTACCTTTAGGAGTACAGTGTTTCCTATGACTCAAGAAAGAGAAAATGAAACTACGAAAACAAAAGTCTTCATGCTTCATAGTCCTCGCATGAATATACAAGTCTTCAAGGTCACACCAATTTCCTCACTTTGAAAGTCTTCAAGAAAACCAAAGTATTCAGCTAAAGACATACATTTTCATGGGTCAACTTTCATCGTAAATATCAAACTCCTCATCGACTTATAGAGCATGTGTACACTCACAAACACATTAGTCCCTTAACCTATATGTCTTCAATACTCCAAAATCATAAGGGGCCCTAGATGCACTTACAAGAATCATCGTAACAAGAAAATAAAGTTTCCACGATCTGATCGTAGAAGCAAATATTTGAGTTACGAGTATGGACTTCATCTAAAACAATGTGGAATAGTTTCATAACTCACGCCACCTAGAACACCAATGCGTAATGGTGTGTCCGAACGGTATAACCGTACTTTATTAGATATGGTGCGATCTATGATGTCTCTTACCGATTTACCACTATCATTTTGGGGTTATGCATTGGAGACAACTACATTCACGTTAAAAAGGGCACCGTCTAAATCTGTTGAGACGACACCGTATAAATTGTGGTTTGGCAATAAATCTAAGCTGTCATTTCTTGAAGTTTGGGGTTGCGACACTTATGTCAAAAGGCTTCGGCCTGATAAGCTCAAACCCAATTAGAGAAGTGCGTCTTCATAGGATACCCTAAGGAAGCAATTGGGTACACCTTCTTCCACAAATCCGAAGGCAAGATCTTTGTTGCCAAGAATGGAACCTTTCTAGAGAAGTAGTTTCTCTCAAAAGAAGTGAGTGGGAGGAAAGTAGAACTTGATGAGGTAATTGTACCTTCTCTCAATTTGGAAAGTAGCTCATCAGAGAAATCCGTTCCCGTGATGCCTACACCAACTAGAGAGGAAGCTAATGATGATGATCATGAAACTTCGGATCAAGTTACTACCGAACCTCGTAGGTCAACCAGAACACGATCGACACCAGAGTGGTACGGTAATCTTGTTCTGGAAGTCATGTTACTAGATCATGGCGAACCTATGAACTATGAAGAAGCTATGATGAGACCAGATTCCGATAAATGGCTTGAGGCCATGAAATCTGAGATAGGATCCATGTATGAGAACAAAGTGTGGACTTTGGTGGATTTGCCCGATGATCAACAAGCCATAGAGAATAAATGGATCTTCAATAAGAAGACTGACATTGATGGTAATGTTACTATCTATAATGCTCGACTTGTCGCAAAAGGTTTTTGAAAAATTCAAGGAGTTGACTACGATGAGACTTTCTCACCCGTAGCGATGCTAAAGTCTATCCGAATCATGTTAGCAATTGCTGGAATCTGGCAAATGGATGTCAAAACTACATTCCTTAAAGGATTTCTTAAAGAAGAGTTGTATATGATGCAACTAGAAGGTTTTGTTGATCCTAAATGTGCTAACAAAGTGTGCAAGCTCCAGCAATCCATCTATGGACTGGTGCAAGTATCTCGGAGTTAGAATATACGCTTTGATGAGGTGATCAAAGCATAGTTTACAAGAAAGTGAGTGGAAGCCCTGTAGCATTTCTGATATTATATGTGATTGACATATTATTGATTGGAAATGATATAGAATTTTTGGATAGCATAAAAGGATACTTGAATACGAATTTTTCAATAAAAGACCTCGATAAAACTACTTATGTATTTGGCATCAAGATCTATAGAGATAGATCGAGATGCTTAATAGGCCTTTCACAAAGCACACACCTTGATAAGTTTTTGAAGGAGTTCAAAATGGATCAGTCAAAGAAGGAGTTCTAGCCTATATTGTAAAGTATGAAGTCGAGTAAGACTCAAAGCCCGACCACGACAAAAGATAGAGAGAGAATGAAAGTCATTCCCTATGCCTCAGCCATAGGTTCTGTAATGTATGCCATGCTATGTACCAGACCTGTTATGTGCCTTGCCATGAGTTTCGCAAGGGGATACAATAGTGATCCAGGAGTAGATCACTGGACAACGGTCAAAATTATCCTTAGGTACCTAAAGAGGACTAATGAAATGTTTCTCGGTTATGGACGTGGTAAAGAATTCATCATAAAGAGTTACATAGATGCAAGCTTTGACACCGATCCAGATGACTCCGAGTCTTGATTTGGATACATATTAAAAGTGGGAGCAATTAAGTAGAGTAGCTCCATGCAGAGCATTGTAGACATATAGATTTGCAAAATACATACATATCTGAATATGACAGACCCGTTGACTAAACCTCTCTCACAAGCAAAACATGATCACACCTTAGTACTCTTTGGGTGTTAATCACATGTTGATGAGAAGTATATTATTGACTCTAGTAAACTCTTTGGGTGTTGGTCACATGGCGATGTGAACTATGGGTGTTAAATCACATGGCGATGTGAACTAGATTATTGACTCAAGTGCAACCGGTGGACTGAAGGAAATATGCCCTAGAGGCAATAATAAAGTTGTTATTTTATATTTCCTTATTATGATAAAGTTTTATTTTTCATGCTAGAATTGTATTTATTGGAAACATTGATACATGTGTGAATACATAAGAAACACCGTGTCCCTAGTGAGCCTCTACTAGACTAGCTCATTGATCAAAGATGGTTAAGGTTTCCTAACCATGGACATGAGTTGTCATTTGACAACGGGATCACACCATTAGGAGAATGATGTGACGGACAAGACCCATCCATTAGCTTAGCATAATGATTGTTCAGTTTAATTGCTATTGCTTTCTTCATGTCAAATACATATTCCCTTGACTATGAGGTTATGCAACTCCCGGATACCGGAGGAATGCCTTGTGACCTATCAAACATCACAACATAACCGGGTGATTATGAAGATGCTCTACATGTATCTCTGAAGGTGTTTGTTGAGTTGGCATAGATCGAGATTAGGATTTGTTACTCCGAGTATCAAAGAGGTATCTTTGGGCCCTCTCGGCAATACACATCATAAGCTTGCAAGCAAACTACTAAGGAGTTAGTCACGAGGTGATGTATTACGGAACGAGTAAAGATACTTGCCGGTAACGAGATTGAACTAGGTATAAAGATACCAACAATCGAATCTCGGGCAAGTAATAAACCGATGGACAAAGGGAATTATGTATGTTGTCATAATGGTTCGACCGATAAAGATCTTTGTAGAATATGTAGGAGCCAATGTCGGTGTCAAAACCGGTGGATCTCGGGTAGAGGGTCCCGAACTGTGCGTCTAAGGCTAATGGTAACAGGAGGCGGGGGACACAATGTTTACCCAAGTTCGGGCTCTCTCGATGGAGGTAATACCCTACTTCCTGCTTGATTGATCTTGATGATATGAGTATTAGAAGAGTTGATCTACCACGAGATCGTAGAGGCTAAACCCTAGAAGCTAGCCTATGATTATGATTGTCGTTGTCCTACGTACTAAACCCTCCGGTTTATATAGACACCAGAGGGGGCTAGGGTTACACAGAGTCGGTTACAGAGAAAGGAATCTTCATATCCTAACTGCCAAGCTGGCCTTCCACGCAAAGGAGAGTCCCATCCGGACACGGGACGAAGTCTTCTATCTTGTATCTTCATAGCCCAACAGTCCGGCATATGCATATAGTCCAGCTGTCCGAGGACCCCTTAATCCGAGACTCCCTCAGTAGCCCCTGAACAAGGCTTCAATGACGATGAGCCATGGCACAGATTTTCTTCGGCATTGGCGGGTTCCTTCTCCGAATACTCCAAAGTAGATCTTCAACATAAGAAACGTGTCCGACTCTGCAAAACAAATTCCCCCTACCACTTTAGAGAGTATAATATCCCACCAGTCCAATCTGCGGACAACTCATAGTGTGACATCATGCCACAGCCCGGTCTTTATTCGAACCGTTTTTATCCTACCCCTCCACATCTCGAGGCGCGGTTTCATTGGCATGTCTTGTCAAATAATAGATCGTGTCCCCTTATCACGGGATTTTCATCAATGCGGGTACGGGTAACCCAACCGTGCCATCAGCACATCGCTTGGGAAATAAGCGAGCTTTAGGGCGAGTGGGGAGGCGCATGATTTTCACTGCCTTTATAAAGGGATAAGGATTCCCCTCTTTCACCCACACCCTCTTCTTTCTCTGCTGATTCATTCTCGAGCTCCAGCGCCCAAGCACCCATCTCTTCCGCCCAAAAAGCACTCCAATCATGTCCGGATCTGGAGCTGGAGGCAAGTGGATGGCCTCCTCCATCAAGAAGGAGGACATCAAGAACCTCCGGGAGGCCGGGTACTTGTCCGAAGACATCTCTCATCGGCTTCCGGCCAAGGGGAAAATCATCCCTACTCCGGAGCCCCAAGATAGGGTGGTGTTCCTCTCCCACTTCGTCCGCAGGCTGGGATTCCCCCTCAACCCGTTCGTCTGCGGACTGATGTTTTACTATGGGTTGGACTTCCATGACTTGGCCCCCAACTCTATCCTCAACATCTCGACATTTATTTTCGTGTGCGAGGCCTTCCTCCACATCCCACCTCACTTTGGCCTATGGCTGAATATGGCTGAAGACCTTCAATATGAAGCCAAAGGTGGTGAGCGGCCAACAAGCGGAGTGCGGAGGCGCCATGGCAAGAGAAGGGTTTAGCCCGGGGCTCAGCGGAAGAAGTGACTGGGCTCCAAACATGTGTCCAGAACATGATGAGCAAGAAAATCAAGCTTGTCAACGTGGTCCAGGTTATGCTCTTCCGCCAGATTCTTCCGTGCCAGAGCCGGACCTGTAATTTGTGGGAGTTCTACCGGGCCAAGCACCAGACGCAGCTGGAGCTCTTCGATACGACACACGAAGACATCTGGAAGGTGCTTTTTTAAGGCCAGCGAGGTACCACTGCCCACGACCGAAGATCGCGGGCTTAGCTCAAAACGCCGGGCTAATACGATAAGTTCTTTTATGCTTGCAAGGTATACCCTTTACCGACATATCTGTGGGAGGAACCTAAGCTTCCATGCCAATCTTTTTAGGACTGGGTAACGATAGCGGAGTAGATTGAAAGTCCTGCTCCGCTACCCGAAGATCCAGAAATGCCTCTTGTGACGAAGATGATGTTTCCGGTGCCTTATGAGGTGCCGGAGAAGAAAGCCAAGAAGGCGGCCAAGGGGACCAGAGGTGGTCTCCGACGCAAGGGCACTTCGTACGTGACGTCTAAAGAAGCCGAGATACACTCCTCCACCGAAGATGAGGAGGAGGAGGAGGAGAAGAACCGCCTCCCCCCCCTACTAGGGGAAAAAGAAGAGGAAGGCCTCCACACATGGGGAGTCTGAGGCGTCCAAGAAGGGAAAAAATCTCCCCTCCGGACTACTCTGCCGCAGCCACCAACAGCAGCGGGGAGTGGGAGCCCAGGGTCAAGCCCCTGGCCAAATCGTAAGTATCCGGACACGGTAATATTTCCGGTCCTTTCACTTTATCATTTTTTAATTTGCTAGACCATGCATCTGTAGTCCAGCCCAGTCCAACATCGAGCTATCCTCCTCTTCGGAGGAGTTGCTGGACCCATCGGCGATGAATAGCGGGTCCCTTCCGACGGCAACCTCCCCCAAGGCCACAGACAACACCGGGGTGTTGTCTCGAAGGATACCGGGCACCGTTCCGGTGATGCCGGAGGATAAAACCCCGATTGCCGAACACATGGGGGGAAAGACCCCTACAGACCCCGATGACGGGGGTTGCATCCAGTTCGGCCCTCAGCCAAATACAGCTCCGGAGACCCAAGTGGCTCTGGATTCAGGCGGGAAGCCTCTCCCGAACAAGGGGGGCAAGCCGCCTCCACTGGTGACCTCTGTCCATCCAGAGGCACCAGATAGATTGCTGGAAGTGCTATGAGGCGCTTCCATTGTGGAAGAACACCGTACTCTTATGAGTATGGTGATTGAGAAAGTCCAATCCGCCAAAAACGGACTGACCGAAACCTGCATGAGCCTTCTAACAGGCTTTGAGGTAAGTAATGTAGTTGTAAAAGAATATCACGTTGTAGACAGTAGCTCCTGATGCTCTGTTCGGTGTTCGGAAAGAAAAACCAAACAGAGGATCAAAGTAATTTTCGCAGGAGTCTAACATAATATGTCTATGTGAATAAGCAGGCGTCACTGCTGGCTGCTGCCGCTCATACTGCGGAGGTCTCCGGCTTGAAGCAGAAGCTGGAGCGGGTCGAGGAAGAACTCGGCCTCATTAAGAAGCAGCTGGAGGATAACCAAGGTATGCAATAACTGGTGCTTTATATTTAGGAAGGATGAAAAGTTCGTAGTGACGAAAGTGTCATGGACTTTATTAGGGGCCGTGACCGAAGTAGCGGCCCTCAAGAAGGCGTTGGCCAAGGCCGAGGACAAAGCGGCTAAGGAATGTGCCACGTGCGAGAAGCAGGAGGCCTGGGTCAGCAGGGTCCAGCAAGAGCTCCAGGACGCCGTCAAAAAGTATGAGTCCTTGGAGCGTGATTGTAAGACTCGAGGGGCCGAACTTGCGAAGGCCCGCTAGAGCGTGCAAGATGCCCGAGCCGAAGCCCAGAGCGCCCTCTGGGAAATCCAGGCGGCCAAGCAGATCGCGACGGGTAAGGCTTTTATTATGGAAAGCAAGTATGTGAAGGAAACATTCCTTTTACTTACCCGAATTTGGAGTTCTCTAGGAGCATTTGCGGATCTACCGCGCAGCGTATCAGATGTTGCAGAGTTCTTTCGAGCCGAAGAAGGGAGCTCTACGGAGAAGTTGTTGTGGTCTCAATACCTTGGACAAGAACATCCAGTGCCCTTTAGAGACCAACTAAAACAGTTGGTCGAGCTGCACAAGGCGGCTGAACTGGCCATGAAGGACCTAATAGTCCGGCTATGGCATCCTGAGCCCATGCCTAGTAGCTACTTCGGACTCGTGAAGCCGCTGGTCAGTGCCTGCCCTCGGTTCAATGCCGTCAAGCGGTCGGTCTGCATGGATGGTGCGCGGATGGCTTTCGCCCGCGCCAAGATGCACTGGGCGAAGATGGTTGCCACGAAGTTGATGACTGAGGGTCCGCCCATGGGCAAGGAGCATCGCAAGCCCGAGATGTACTATGACAGTGTCATGGAGGGATCCCGTCTTCTGGCGGAGTAGTGTGCCAAGGATATCATTTTCCCCTGAAAGCATTATTTTATCCTGTCCTTTAATACGGAACAAGGTCTTTTATGTAATATAATGCTTGTTATTTAAAATTTTACCTCATGTGCGGCCGTTTATGAAATCTGTGAGTTGTCCAGTCGTCGGCTTGTGCCCCCATGTAGCTAGTACATGGGTGTTCGGGATAAATCTAAACACTCTTTATCCAAATTTTTGGTCCTTTAAGGAGGTGTTTAGCGCAACGAACAAGGCAATCAGACTATACAGCTTTATCACCCTCACTTAGCCATAGGAGTTCTATAATTTCAAATTTTGGTGTAGCCCCTGGTATTCAGAAGGCCGAAGTTGGGGCGCTATACACGCATAATCGGATAAAGACCGATTCCTCGCATAAAGCGGAAAAAATTTCCAATGATTTGAAAACCTCTCGAACAGCTGACCAGCTCTGGCCGCATCATGATAGTCAGTTTTCGGCTTTGTTTACTGAGGTGCTCGTCCGGAAGAACCGGGACACAATCGCAGTAGTTCTCCCTTTACTACCCTAGCCGATATAGCAGAACGTAAGGTAGCAAGCACAGGAGCCGGGCAACCCAACTATTAACCAAAGACATGATTCGGAGCCGATGCTTATAATGCTATAAGTTTGGGGTACCGAACTGTACTGTAAAAGTGTTCGGACTTTCTTGCCGTGTTATGGGGTACAATGAAGCCCCTGGCGAATTAAGGCGTACCAAAATGTACGGGTGCAATTAAAAATACATAGACAAGGAAAAAATTAAGTAATAAGTAGACACTGCAAATTATTATTCATTGTAATTTGATTAATACGTCAAGGCGTATGTGTACAAGTAGTGCAATAAGCAAATAAGGCTATTTAACATGCCACAACCAAGAGCGAGCTGCATGCGGGTATTTAAAACAGGTATGACGATCATTAGCAGAGACCACCTGGATATTCCCTTGTACGTCCGAGCCCCTAGCTTTCTTGGTGTATCCGTCCCGCTATGGGTCCGATGAGCAGGTTTATCAGAAAGGGCCTCGAGAAGAGAAAAAACCTGAAAGAAAGAGAAAAAGTGAAGACATGCAGATCTAGGAGCAGTTGAGACGCATTGTGGACCGCGGTGTAGCTGTGCCTCCATCCATGCCCATGGTATTTTAAGTGCGTAGTTATGTACGCGCGACACGAATTTCACTGCTTGATTGGGGACGAGACAAAGGCCGGATTGCTAGCTGAGCTCTGGACGAGCCGTACGGGCCTGTTGTAGAGTAGTTCGGACTTGCTTGACGGTGTCGAGGGGTGAGGGAGTTCCGGACTAGGGGGTGTCCGGATAGCCGAACTATCATGATCGGCCGGACTCCAAGACTATGAAGATACAAGATTGAAGACTTCGTCCCGTGTCCGGATGGGACTTTCCTTGGCGTGGAAGGCAAGCTTGGCGGTACGGATATGTAGATCTCCTACCATTGTAACCGACTCTGTGTAACCCTAGCCCTCTCCGGTGTCTATATAAACCGGATGGCTTTAGTCCATAGGACGAACAACAATCATACCATAAGCTAGCTTCTAGGGTTTAGCCTCCTTGATCTCGTGGTAGATCTACTCTTGTAACACACATCATCAATATTAATCAAGCAGGACATAGGGTTTTACCTCCATCAAGAGGGCCCGAACCTGGGTAAAACATTGTGTCCCTTGTCTCCTGTTACCATCCGCCTAGACGCACAGTTCGGGACCCCCTACCCGAGATCCGCCGGTTTTGACACCGACATTGGTGCTTTCATTGAGAGTTCCTCTGTGTCGTCACCGATAGGCTCAATGGCTTCTTCGACCATCATCAACGACGCAGTCCAGGGTGAGACCTTTCTCCTCGGACAGATCTTCGTATTCGGCGGCTTTGCACTGCGGGCCAATTTGCTTGGCCATCTGGAGCAGATCGAAAGCTACGCCCCTGGCCATTAGGTCAGATTTGGAAGTTTGAACTTCACGGCTGACATCCATGGGGACTTGATCCTCGACGGATTCGAGCCACAGCCGAGCATGCCGCACTATCACGGCGAGCATGATTTAGCTCTGCAGCCGGACAGTACCTTGGAGGCCGCACTCGAACCCGCTCCGATCTTCAATTCGGAGCCAGTTGCGCAGATCGAGGACGGATGGCTAGACACCGCCTCGAGGGCTGCAACCTCTACAGTGATAGAGCCGAACACTGACTTTGTCCCTCATAAAGCTCGTGACTCCGAGGTGACGGACTCCGAACCTCCCGCGCCCCCTCCGATCGAATCCGATTGGGCGCCGATCATGGAGTTCACCGCAGCGGACATCTTTCAACGCTCACCTTTCGGCGACATCTTGAGTTCGCTAAAGTATCTCTCATTATCAGGAGAGCCCTGGCCGGACTGCGGCCAGGACAGTTGGGATGCGGACGACGAAGAAATTCAAAGCCCACCCACCACCCAATTAGTAGCCACTGTCGATGATCTAACTGACATGCTAAACTATGACTCCGAAGACATCGACGGTATGGACGACAATGCCGGAGACGACCAAGAACCAGCGCCTATCGGGCATGGGAAAGCCACCCCAACTCACGACGTATACATGGTGGATACACCAAAAGGAAGCGATAATGAGGAAAAACCGGACGTGGCGAAGGACAACTCCCCCAACAAACAACCAAAACAGCGACGCAAGCGCCGCCCGAAGACCGGCCTCGATAAAAACGGCACCCATACAGACCCGGCCCTAGAGCAGGGCGAAGCAGTGGACGACACACATGTCACCAAGCAGCCAGCCGGACATGAACTGGACAAGCATCCCATCCCCGGCGAAGACGATCTCACATCACCAGAGCATACGAATCTTCATAAAAGGCTCGTCGCCACTGCAAGAAGTTTGAAGAAGCAAAAGCGGAAGCTCAAAACAGCGGAGGACGCACTCAGAATGAGATGGAGCAAAGTACTCAACAGCGCAGATAAACATGGCGCTAGTCACCAGACAAAGAGCTACCCGAAGCGCAAGCTGTTACCCGAATTTGACGAGGAGGCCTTAGAGCCCCCGCAGTCAAAAAAGAAAGAAGCCGCCTGGTCGGATAGACGACCAGATGACAGGCCAAGAGCAACAAAGGGCGCCACACACAAGCCGGCACACGATCAGCATAAAGATCCTCGGAAAAAGGACGACCCAGTCAGATCTATTTATGGGCCAAAAAAGAAGACTCCAGGAAGCAACATAACCCGCCGAGCATTTGAAGACAACGGCACACCCAAATACAGGGGCGTCGCACACCCACTATGTTTCACCGACGAGGTACTGGATCATGGATTTCCAGCGGGATTCAAACCCGTAAACATAGAGGCATATGACGGAACAACAGACCCTGGAGTCTGGATTGAGGATTACATCCTACACATACATATGGCCAGAGGAGACGATCTCCATGCCATAAAATACCTACCCCTCAAGCTCAAAGGGCCAGCTCGGCATTGGCTTAAAAGCCTCCCAGAAAATACCATTGGAAGTTGGGAAGAGCTTGAGGATGCGTTTCGAGCAAATTTTCAGGGGACCTATGTCCGCCCTCCGGATGCAGACGATTTAAGTCACATAACTCAATAGCCCGGAGAGTCAGCACGCAAATTCTGGAACAGGTTCCTCACTAAAAAGAACCAAATAGTCGACTGTCCGGACGCTGAAGCCTTAGCAGCCTTTAAACACAACGTCCGAGACGAATGGCTTGCCAGACACCTCGGCCAGGAAAAACCAAGAACAATGGCCGCACTAACAAGCCTCATGACCCGCTTTTGCGCGGGGGAAGACAGCTGGCTGGCTAGATGCAGCACCAGCGACCCGAGTACATCCGAAGTCAGGGATGGAAATGGGAAATCACGACGCAGAAAAGATCAGCGCCGGAATAAGGAAAATGGCCCGAATAGTACGGAGGTCAACGCCGGATTCAAAAGCTCTCGGCCGAACAACAAAACACTGCCCCTCAAGGACAACAGTGACGAGCTATCCAACCTAAACAAGATTCTGGATAGACTATGTCAAATACATGGTACCTCCGGGAAGCCTGCAAACCATACCCACAGAGATTGTTGGGTCTTCAAACAGTCCGGCCGACTTAACGCCAAACACAAGGGGCTCGACACACCAAGCGAAAGTGACGAAACCCAAAAGCAGCACTCCGGAAAACAGAAGACTTTCCCACTAGAAGTCAAAACAGTGAACTCACTTCATGTGATAACACGAAAAGACAGCGCGGCACCTGCAATACCAGGACACCGCCCGCAGAATGGGGATAGACCCTACCAAAATTCGCCATAGCAGCACTTCCTTCAAAGGAGTGACGCCAGGCCTTTAAGCCAATTATACAGGCTCTGTACCACTAGAGGTTGTGTTCGGTTCATCCGACAACCTCCGTCGCGAAAAGCTCACTCTCCATCGCCCCATTCAAACAGTAGCCCTTAAGCACTACTGGGGCGCGCAGCTTTCGCCAGCCCTAATGCAATACCACATTACGCGTTTTTTACGCTTAAGAATGCCCGGTCAACGTGGCATAATTTCATTAAAAAGTAACTCCGAGTGTTCCTCGACCACGGAGAACGTGAGACTGCCTTCGACAGCCACACACTAATCAGACCTTGCAGGTCAAAGCCCCTAAAAACAGGTCATTCAGACCTCGGACATGGTTAGGCGAGTCCGGCGTAACTAAACAAGGGGCTTCCCAGCCGCATACCCCTTTATAAGGGGCCGCGTGTATAAATGATGAGAGCCAATAAAGCTCAACTTTCTTCATTTTATTCTATTTTAATACAACTTCTGCACGATATTTCTTGGAAACTAAGTCCTTCTCTTTTACAGATGAAGCACGTGCTACACCCGTCCAGGATACAGCACAACGGAGACACAGGCGCAGACGTGCAGCAGGGACCCGTTGCAAGGATTCTTTTCAGATTAAGACCCTGCGTAAACCTTTCTTACTGTCTCTTGTTGATACACATCCCCCGGTTTCCCACCATAGCCGAGGAGGAGGCTGGCGTTTTGGCATCGGCCGCGTCAGAAGTTCCCGCCTGTACCTGGACACAAGGGGCTTAGGGCATTGTTCTGCCCGGTATCATAAAGACCGAACACCTCAGGGAGTGTTCGGCGTCTCGAGTTAGGCCTTATATGCATCAGCTCCGAATCATGTCTTTGGTCAAATGTTGGGTTTGCCCGGCTCCTGTGTTTTGCTGCCTTACGTTCCGCATCATCGGCTAACGCGGCACCAGGAGAACTACTGCGATTGTGCCCCGGTTCGGCCGGGCGAGCACCTCAGTAGAGAAAGCCGAAAACTGACTGTCATGATATAGCGAGAGACTGGTCAACCACTCGATCGACCATTGGAATGTTTAGAATTCCTCCGCTTTGACGAAGGACCGCTTCCCGGTCAGGCACATACGCGCCCCGAGTTCGGGAAGAGCGGTGCCACCAGGGGCTATATAGTAGCCCCACATTCGAGCTCCTATGGCTAAGTGAAAGTGATAAAGCATTATAGTCCGGTTGCCTAGTTTGCTACGCTATCACCTCCTTAAAAGGACCAAGACGTTGGATTAAGTGTGAAAAAGCGCTTTTCTTTTTGCAAACACCCCCGCACCATGTGCGTGGGGGCTGAAGCCAAAGACTGCCATCTTTCAGATTATACATACATATACGGCCGCACAGGAGATAGTTCAATACTTGAACACACAAGTATAAAAAGCTATTGCATTATAAACATGATCTCAGAAATCATACATGTCATTCAAACATAACATCTTTCGAGCACTGCGACTCTATTAAACGAGCGCCCTGCAGGACTTCCTCAAAATAGTGCTCGGTGGGGAATCGGCTTTTGTCCGAACCCCGGGATGCAACAGCGGTGGCATCCATCTCCGCCCAGTATGTCTTACCACGGGCGAGAGCCATCCGTGCACCTTCTATGCATGCCGACCGCTTCATCGCCCCAATACGCGGCACCGCCCCAAGGAATTGCTGCAACAAGCCAAAATAACTCTTCGGCTTGGGCCTTTTCGGCCACAGATGAGCGACCACATCCGTCATGGCAAGTCCGGACAATCTATTCAGCTCAGCCCACTCAACCAGCCGATCACTCAACGGAAGTGGACGCTCCGGACTATGGAATTGAGACCAGAAAAGCTCTTCCATTTCGTGATCCTTCTGGCTTCGAAAGTGCACGACTGCGTCCGCCGCACTCGCCGCCAAGTCCAGATAAGGATCCTCCGCACCGTACAATCGGCCCAGCTGAGCATACTTCGGATCCGTGAACTTCCTACGCAGCATAAAGGGCTTTCCAGCCACAATGTCTCCGACCTGACGCAGTTCCTCCTTCATAGCCCGCATCGCACTACGGGCATCCTTGGCTTCGGCGTCGGCCTTCTTCAGGTCCTCTTGCTCCGCTCGGCGTTCTCTTTCAAGAACCTCCAGGCGGTCGGTAGCAACTTTTAATTTCGTGGCCATTCCGGCCATCTCCTCCCTGCTTCGGCAGTGAGCAGCCTTCTCGGCTTCTAGCTCTTCCGCTGCCTTCGAGGCAGCCGCCTCGCTTTTTCTGGCTTGCTCCTTGGCCCGAGCAAGTTCTGCTCGAAGGCCTTCCACAGCAGCAGCACTATCTGCATCAAGGCATACAAATTGTAAGGAATGGGCGTCAGCTCCCTTACTAGGCGACCGCAGAGCAACCACATACCTTGTGACTCATCAAGTCGTTTATTGACCAGCGAGATGTCCGCATCCGCAACGTCGAGTTGCCTCTTCAGCTCGGCAAATCCATCAGTCCGGCTGGCCACCGAACGTTCCGCCACCTGCATAGGAAAGGCGACAATCTATAACTGAGATTATGATCCTCGGCACGCTGTCGCTTTCGACAGCATACCAAGTCTCAGGGGCTACTATCTATACAGGGCGCACTTCATGTGCAAAACTGTCAAAAGGTATGTCATTTTTGCGTACCTCAAACCCCGTCAGCAAACTTCCGACGGCCTCATACAACCCGCTTTCGGCGGACGAGATCCTCTCAATCACCATACCCATTAATGTGCGGTGATCTTCTGAGATGGACGCCCTCTGAGCAAATCCTGCAGCTCCACCGGCCGTACTCCAATGGGTGCCGAACTCTCCGGCCCCGCCGGACTCGGGGAGACCCTCCGTGACGACACCTCAGGGTCGCCCGCCCCGCACGAGGGGCGGCAGATGGAGGCGTTTCGCTCTCCATCATCTCCGGACGAAGGTCTCCCGACGATGAGCTGTGCTGAGATGGGCTGAGATCCGAACTACAAGGTGAAAACTTCGGTTACCCTTAGAAATTAAACAGGGATGTCCACTATTACAAAATTCCCCCTTTTTACTTACGGCTCGCTAGAGGGCTGATTCCTCCGAGGAGACAGTACGGCCGGGGCTCTTCCCGGCACAGGACCTTCCGGTACAGATTTCTTTCCCCGCTTTGAGGCCTTGGCCTCCGGGTCTTCGGAAGCGGTCCTCTTCTCCCCCTGGAAGGAGGGACTCTCGATTCCTCCCTTACTGAAAGCCTCCGTGGCTGAGGTGGTAGTTCCCCTGTGCCCTTCTTCGCCCTCCTCCGAAGGTGCAACCTCTAACATTTTGATTAACACGGGATCCTGCGTGGTCTCAGGGAGGGGGGCCGGACACCGTATCAGTTTTGCTTGCGCTATCCACTCCTGTCCAAGGGATAGCTGGTTAAAAGGCAAACCCACAGTAAATGAATGGACGATGTGTCCGGACACAGGGCTACTTACTTGAGTATCCGGGCGATTGCAGCTTAGGCCAGCATCCTCGGTCAATTCCGGACGCATCTCTTGCGATCCGAAGAACAGTTTGTACATCTCCGCGGGTGTCAAACCCATGAAGTGTTGAAGAGCTCGTGGCCCCTCCGGATTAAATTCCCACAGGCGGAGGGGGCGACGTTTGCAGGGCAGTAGGCGCCGGATCAACATAACCTGTACCACTACGGCCAGATTGATCTCCCTTTCTTGGAGGCCTCGAATCCGGTCCTGCAACAGGGGAACGTCCTTGGACGGCCCCCAGTCACGCCCCTTGTTGACCCATGACGTCAGCCGCTGTGGAGGGCCCGAGCGGAAGACGGGCGGCAGCCTCTGCCTGCTGCCCCTGGGAGCGGTGATATAGAACCACTCCTGTTGCCACAAGCCGAGCTCCTCCTGAAAAGAGCCCTCGGGCCATGGAGCATCGGCCCTCTTACTTATAACCGCCCCGCCGCACTCTGCCTGACGCCCCTCAATCATCTTCGGCTCCACGTTGAAGGTTTTGAGCCACAAGCCGAAGTGAGGGGTAGTGCGGAGGAAGGCTTCGCAGACGACAATGAATGATGAGATGTGGAGGATGGACTCCGGAGCCAAGTCATGGAATTCCAGCCCATAGTAAAACATGAGCCCCCTCACGAAGGGATCCGTCGGGAAGCCTAAACCCCGACGGAGGTGAGACACGAACACGACGCTCTCGCCAAGCTCGGGAGTAGGAATAACTTGCCCTCGGGCAGGCAGCCTATGCGAAATCTCGTAGGTTAAGTACCTGGCGTCTCTTAGCTTTAGCACGTCCTCTTCCGTGACGGAGGAGGGCATCCACCGGCCTCGTAGGTCGGGGCCGGACATTGTCGAAGATCGAAGGTACCCGAATATGGAGCCCTGGGTGTTGGAACTCGGGGCGAGGGGCGGATTCGATAGAGGATTGAAGGAAAAGAACGGGCCTTGGTCTCATTATAAAGAGGAAGAATACCAAGAGCCGTCCCCGTGACCGTTTGGAACCCGCCTTCGATGGAGGGGGCGTGGCAACGGGCGCGGTTGGGTTACCCACGTCCGTATTGATGGGAATCCCGGAATAAGGGGAACACGATCTCTGCTTCGACAAGACGTGCCAAGGAAACCGCCTCGCTAAACGCGCTGAGGTGATACAATAAAAACAATTCGAGTAAAGGCTTGGTAATGGTGTGACGTCACGCCACAAAATACGTCAGCAGATTGAACTTGTGTAATATTATTCTCTCTACGGTGGTACGTGGAATTTATTTTTGCAGAGCCGGACACTATCCTGGTGTTCACAATCTTCTATAAATTATTCGGAGGAAGAACCCGCCTTGCAATGCCGAAGACAACATGCGCGCCGGACTCGTCGTCATTGAAGCCTGGTTCAGGGGCTACTGAGGGAGTTCCGGACTAGGGGGTGTCCGGATAGCCGAACTATCATGATCGGCCGGACTCCAAGACTATGAAGATACAAGATTGAAGACTTCGTCCCGTGTCCGGATGGGACTTTCCTTGGTGTGGAAGGCAAGCTTGGCGATACGGATATGTAGATCTCCTACCATTGTAACCGACTCTGTGTAACCCTAGCCCTCTTCGGTGTCTATATAAACCGGATGGCTTTAGTCCATAGGACAAACAACAATCATACCATAGGCTAGCTTCTAGGGTTTAGCCTCCTTGATCTCGTGGTAGATCTACTCTTGTAACACACATCATCAATATTAATCAAGCAGGACGTAGGGTTTTACCTCCATCAAGAGGGCCCGAACCTGGGTAAAACATCGTGTCCCTTCTCTCCTGTTACCATCCGCCTAGACGCACAGTTCGGGACCCCCTACCCAAGATCCGCCGGTTTTGACACCGACAAGGGGCTTTATTCCCGAATTGAGGTTTTGCCTAAGAAGGCTATCCTATACTTCTACTGCGACGGCCGCGGTGTGCTCCTCAGTACGAAGGGAGCGCTCCGTATTTCCATTGACTATTATAACACCGCGAGGTCCAGGCATCTTGAGCTTAAGGTAGGCACAGTGCGGCACCGCATTGAAATGAGCAAATGTGGTTGGTCCGAGCAGTGCGTGATAACCACTATGGAAGGGGACAATATCGAAGATTAATTCTTCGCTTCGGAAGTTATCCGGGGATCCTAAGACCACTTCCAGTGTGATTGAGCCCGTACAACAGGCCTCTACACCTGGTATGACACCTTTAAAGGTGGTTTTGGTGGGCTTGATTCTTGAGGGATCAATACCCATTTTGCACATTGTATCCTGATAGGGCAGGTTCAGGCTGTAACCACCGTCCATGAGGACACGTGTGAAGTGGAATCCGTCAATGATAGGCTCTAGTACCAGTGCGGCTGAACCGCCATGACGGATACTAGTCAGATGGTTCCTTCAACCGAAAGTGGTCAAACAGGAGGACCACGGGTTGAATTTTGGGGCGACTGGCTCCATCACGTAGACGTGCCTTTGTGCACGCTTCCGCTCCCTTTTGGGGATATGTGTAGCATATATCATATTCACCGTTTTAACTTGGGGAGGAAACTTTTTCTGTCCCCCTGTGTTCGGTGGCCGGGGCTCCTCGTCGTCATCGCTTTGCAATCCTTTTTCCTTGTTTTCGGCATTTAACTTGCCGGCCTGTTGAAAGACCCAACGTTCTCTGTTGGTATGATTGGCTGGTTTATCGGGGGTGCCGTGGATTTGACATGGACGATCGAGTATGCGGTCTAGACTGGACGGGCCTGGATTGTTTCTCTTAAATGGCTTTTTCTGCTGACCGGACTTGGAGCCACTGAATCTGGCATTGACGGTTGTGTCTTCGGCGTTGTCGCCATTATTTCGACGCTTGTGTTTATTCCGTCGGGGCTTGCCGTTGCTATCCCTGGCTTCAGAAGTTCCAGCTTTACTTGAGGTGCTGTTGCTACGAGCTAGCCAGCTATCCTCGCCTGCACAAAAGTGGGTCATGAGCGTCGTAAGGGCTTCCATGGACTTTGGCTTCTCTTGGCCGAGGTGTCGGGAAATCCACTCGTCACGGATGTTATGCTTAAAGGCCGCTAGGGCTTTGTCATCTGGATAGTCGATAATTTGGTTCTTTTTAGTTAAGAACCGAGTCCAGAATTTCCTGGCTGACTCTCTGGTCTGTTGGATTATATGACTTAAGTCATCGGCATCCGGAGGTCAGACATAAGTGCCTTGGAAGTTGTCAAGGAATGCATCTTCCAGGTTCTCCCAACTGCCAATGGAGTTTTCGGGCAGACTGTTCAACCAGTGCCGAGCTGGTCTCTTGAGTTTTAGCGGGAGATACTTGATGGCATGGAGATCATCGCCGCGGGCCATATTTATATGGAGAAGGAAGTCCTTGATCCATACCGCGAGTTATTTTGTTCCGTTGTATGATTCAATGTTTATGGGTTTAAACCCTTCTGGGAATTCATGCTCCATTACTTCATCAGTGAAGCATAGGGGGTGTGCGGCGCCTCTGTGTCGGGCTATGTCGAGACACAGCTCGGATGGAGCCGGTCTGCGGTATTCGGCCCGGATAGGTGTGTATTTGTTATATCCGGCTTGATGGCCGTCGTTGCACATTGGGGCGCACCCCCGCGATCCATAGATCGATCTAGTTTGTCCTGCTTTGTTTTCCAAATTGTACCGCAGGTCATGTGTGTATCCCCGAGCTTTTGTGTTTCTATTTTCTTGATGAGGCAGTGACGGCTGGGGTTCAGGCTGAATTGCCATTTTATCTCGGCCACGTGGTGGTCGGTCAGCCGCATTGTGCGCTGGTAGTATTGGCTCCAGCGCCTCGTCATCGAATTGAGGTAGCAATTTGCTCTTCGGGTAACTTTTGGTTGGGCGTTCAAGTCCATATTCCTCATCTGCCAGGACCTCAGTCCATCTATCAGTGAGCAGATCTTGATCAGCATGAAGCTGCTGCTGCTTCTTCTTCAGGCTCTTTGTCGTGGCTATAAGTCGGCGCTTAAAATGCTCCTACTCGACGGGATCCTCTGGCACGATAAATTCTTTGCCGCCGAGGCTCACCTCATCCTCGAAGAGAGGCATGTAATTGATGTCCTCCGAGTCATCGTCCATGGCCTATTCATTGGGGCTGGCTCGCTCGTCTTCTCGTTCAGCCTGCTCAAAACTTGGCTTGGTGGGGTCTTCATTGTCTTCGGCATTGTCTGGAGTGCTATTCTCTCTCATGCCGGTATTTCTATTTTTACCATGGCAAGCTTTAGAATGGCGTCGCTGACATCGGCGCTTAGGCTGCTTCTCAGGAAGTTTATCCTCAACTGGATCCTTTTTGTCATCGCCGTTGTCTTCTTTGGGTGTATCCACCATGTATATGTCGTATGAAGAGGTGGTTGTCCAGCGCCCTGTGGGCAGTGGTTCCTGTTCTTCTGCGGCATCGTCGTCCATACCGTTGATGTCTTCGGAGTCGAAATCAATCATGTCGGTCAAATCGTCAATAGTGGCTATCAAGCGGGTGGTGGGTGGGTAACGAAGCTCTTCATCGTCCGCTTCCCACTCAAGCCGGACATAGTTCAACCAAGAATCCCCTGGCAAAGAGAGGGATTTTAATGAGTTTAACACATCACCTAGGGGTGAGTGTTGAAACATGTTCGTGGACCTGAACTCTAGGATCGGCGCCCGGTCGATGGGTGCGGATACACGCGGTTTGGAGCCTATGGCCAGAGACGAGTCCAAGGTTCCGATGACACAGGCCTCGTTGGATGTCAGATCTGTGTTGGGCTCTAGCGCTGCTGAGTCTGCGGCCTCTGTGGCGAGGTTGAGCTTCCCGTCCTTTGATGGCACACTCTGCTCTGGATCAGGGCCAGAGCGATTACGTGCGCTATCTCCTGTACACAATATGATGACATATTTAGGTCATATTCATCGTGGCGGCAGGGCACGGCTGTCATGGGCTCGAATCTGTTGAAGATCAAGTCTCCGCGGATGTCGGCGGTGTAGTTCAAGCTTCCGAACCTGACCTGATGGCCAGGGGCGTAGCTGTCGATCTGCTCCAGATGGCCAAGCGAGTTGGCCCGCAGTGCGAAGCCGCCGAATACGAAAATCTGTCCGGGGAGAAAGACTTCACCCTGGACTGCATTGTTGTAGATGATTGAAGGATCCATCAAGCCTTATGGTGATGACACAGTGGAACTCTCAATGAAAGCACCAATGTCGGCGTCAAAACCGGTGGATCTCAGGTAGGGGGTCCCGAACTGTGCGTCTAAGGCTAATGGTAACAGGAGGGGGGGGACACAGTGTTTACCTAAGTTCGGGCCATCTCGATGGAGGTAATACCCTACTTCCTGCTTGATTGATCTTGATGATATGAGTATTACAAGAATTGATCTACCACGAGATCGTAGAGGCTAAACCCTAGAAGCTAGCCTATGATTATGATTGTTGTTGTCCTACGGACTGAACCCTCCAGTTTATATAAACACCGGAGGGGGCTAGGGTTACACAGAGTCGGTTACAGAGAAAGGAATCTTCATATCCTAACCGCCAAGCTTGCCTTCCATGCAAAGGAGAGTCCCATCCGGACACGAGACGAAGTCTTCTATCTTGTATCTTCATAGCCCACTAGTCCGGCATATGCATATAGTCCGGTTGTCCAAGGACCCCTTAATCTGGGGCTCCCTCAGCCAATATGAGCATCCAGGTTCCGCTATTGGTTATTAACCACAGAGGTGTCTCAGTCATGTCTACATAGTTCTCGAACCCGTAGGGTCCGCACGCTTAACGTTCGTTGACGATATCATATTATATGAGTTATGTGATTTCGTGACCGAATGTTGTTCGGAGTTCCGGATGAGATCACGGACATGACGAGGAGTCTTGAAATGGCTGAGAGGTAAAGATTGCTATATAGGACGATGGTATTCGGACATCGGAAGTGTTCCGGAGGGTACCAGGTACATATCGGATCACGGGAAGGGGTTCCGGGCACCCCCGGCAAAAGATATGGGCCTTGTGGGCGAAGAGGGGAAACACACCAGCCACAAGGGGCTGGTGCACCCCCCATATGGGGCGGCTAAAAAGGAGAAGGAAAGAGGGGAACGGGAAAAGGAAAAGTAGGAAGTACTACTTCCTTCTTCCCCCTTTCCTTCCCCCTATGGCAATTTATGGAAGGAGGGGGAGCCACTTGGGAAAACCCCAAGTAGGATTGGGATCCTACTTGGGGTGCCCCATGGCTGACTCCCCTAACCCTCCAACCCCAGACAATTGCCTAGCCGTGTGTGGCGCCCCCCTCCACCGTTTACAACCCCGGTCATATTTTAATAGTGCTTAGGCGAAGCCCTACGAGGATCACTTCACCATCACCGTCACCATGTCGTCATGCTGATGGAACTCATCTACTACCTCGACGATCAAGAAGGTTAGGGACATCACCGAGCTGAACATGTGCAGAACTCGGAGGTGTCGTACGTTCAGTACTCAATCGATCGGAGCTAGAAGAAGTTCGAATACATCAACCGCGTTGTCAAACGCTTCCGCTTATGGTCTACGAGGGTACGTAAACACACTCTCCTCCTCGTTGCTATGCATCTCCTAGATAGATATTGCGTGAGCGTAGGAATTTTTTTGAAATTGCATGCTACGTTTACCAAGAGGGACCAGGCTCGCCATCGCCCAAGAGGGGCCACGGCCGTCCCCGCAAGTATGTTGCAATGCCGGTGATGGCTCCCTAGGGGCATGGACGCACCCCCTCGAAGGTCGGCGCCACCTCTAGCAGTCTTGGGAAGGCTCCCTCCCGCGTCGGAAGCTACCGCGGCCAAGGCGGGCATGGCCAAGGGAAGCATGCGGCCGCTGTCCGGCCACCGTGCCCACGATCCAATTCGACTGACGCATCCTCAGAGTTCGTGGTGTGCGAGGAGAGGCTGGCAGGCACCTAGTTCCATCTCCCGCGCTTCTTCGCGGACGCGCTGCCGGCCAAAGGGCTTGGCGGCCTTTGGACGCAGGTCAGAGGCAGCTGCGACAAGGCCCCGTGGGTGGAGGTCAAGGTCACCCCCGCCGGCAACGTGTTCCTGAACTGCGGGTGGCAGGCGTTCGCTCGCATACATGGCCTGCAGGGGAGGTGTACCCTCCACTTTAGGCACGACGGAGCGGCGACCCTCTACGTCAGGATCTTCGGGGAGGACGGCAGGCGTCTAGGTGCTGTCCGGAGTGCGACGATGACGACGACGACGTTCACCCCTCCGACGGCAACCCAATGTGAGTTATTAGAGATCCACATCACAATGTGAGTTATTTCAAAGTCTTCTGTGCTAAATGCTGGATTAGAGATCCACATCACAACTCTAAATTTGCATCGAAAGCACATGAGGGTTTTATGCTTGGTTACAGAAAGGACTCGCACACCTACAGAGTCTTCAACACCTATCACAACAAGGTTGTTGAAACTGTAGATGTGTGATTCAATGAAACTAATGGCTCAAAAAGAGAGTACCTACCTCCTGTGCTAGATGAAATTTCTCCTAAGGAATCCATCAAGTTCAAGGCTACTAAGGATGTCATACCTATTGAAGAATCTGTTGAAGAAGTTGTTCCAAATCATGAAGAAAATCATGCTGGTGCATCTGAGGAAACTGGCTCTGAAGAAAATGGTCAGCCCAATCAAAGTTGTCAACCTGCTCATCCCCGCGTAGCAAATGAAGTGCAGATTGACAAAATTCTCAACGACATCAATGCACTAGGTCATGTCACACGCTCAAAAGCTTCACATTTGCCTAACTTTTGGGAACTTTGCTTTCATCTCTATCACAGATCCCACCAAAGTTGATGAGGCATTTCTAGAGCCTGAGTGGATTCAAGCTATGCAATCAGTTCGACCTCAACAATGTGTGGGAGCTTGTCAAGCGACCAGATCCTCGCAAGCACAATATCATCGGCACCAAATTGATCTACCGCAACAAGCAAGACAAAAATGGCCAAGTAGTGAGGAATAAGGCTTGCTTGTAGCTCAGGGCTACACTCAAGTTGAAGGAAGTGATTCAATGAAACTTTTGCACCCGTTGCTAGACTTGAAGCTATTTGCATATTGCTTTCTTATGCTGAACATCATAATATCATATTATATCAAATGGATGTGAAAAGTGCATTCCTCAATTGTAAGCTTGAGGAATAAGTATATGTGGCTCAACCACCAGGTTTTGAAGATCCTAAGCATCCTGAAAAAGTCTTCAGACTCAATAAGGCCCTCTATGGCCTCAAGGAGGCCCCTCGGGCGTGGTATGATACACTGAAGGAATTCCTCATGAAGAAAGGCTTCAAAACTAGTTCACTTGACCCAACTCTTTTCACAAAAACTCATGATGATGAATTATTCATGTGCCAAATATATGTTGATGATATTATCTTTGGTTGTACTAACCAACGTTACAATGACGAATTTTCCTATATGATGAGTGAGGAATATCAAATGTCTATGATGGGTGAATTTAAATTCTTCTTAGGTCTTCAAATTCGTCAACAATGCAATGGCATCTTCATATCTCAAGAGAAATACCTCAAGGATGTGCTGAGGAAATTCAGCATGCAAGATAGCAAAGGTGTCAAAATCCCTATGCTCAAAAATGGCCATGTATGTACCAATGAAAGTGGTATAGACTTTCATCCAAAGGCATACCGCTCCATGATTAGCTCTTTATTCTATCTATGTGCATCTAGGCTAGATTTATGCTTAGTGTTTGCATGTGTGCCCATTTCAAGCTACACCGATGGAATCACACCATAAGGCTGTGAAACATAATCTTCAATATCTTGCTCACACTCCAATACTTGTATATGGTATCCCAAGGGCTCAGCTTTTGATCTCATTGGATATTCTGACTATGACTATGTGGGTGATCAAGTGGATCACAAGTCAACATCAGGCACTTGTCATTCCCTCGGACGATCCTTAGTATGTTGGTCCTCGAAGAAGCAGAACTGCGTATCACTGTCTACTGCTGAACCTGAGTATATTGTTGTTGGTTCTTGCTTTGCTTAATTGCTATGAATGAAGAAGACCCTCAAAGACTATGCCATCAACATGAAGAATGTGCCTATCTACTGCGACAATGAGAGTTCCATCAAGATTTCTCATAACCCAGTTCAGCACTCGAAGACTAAGCACATCCAGATTCGTCATCATTTTCTTCATGATCATGTGTTGAAGGGCGACATCTCCATCGACCACGTGAAGACTGAAGAACAGATGGTAGATATCTTGACAAAGCCCTTGGATGAGAAGAGATTTAGCAAGTTGCGGTGTGAGCTAAATATCTTAGAATATTTGAATGTTCTTTGAAAGGACACACATCCTAACACTCATGCAAAATTGATGACTTAGATGTGCAACACGCGAAGTAACGTTATTCTTCAATCAATGAAGACTAACCCTCTAAGTGTGAAGAAATTAATGAAGAATTTGGTTCTCAGAGCCCTACGACAATTGTACGCGGTGTCTGAAATCATCATTCTTATACGGTGGGTCACGCCACCAGCAAAAGTTAAAAATCTTCAAATTTGAGTTTTCTTCATTTTCCAAATTCTTCAATTTTCAAATTCCTCAAGTCTGCAATTTCTTCAACTTTTTGATTGGAGTTCTTCATTGCCTATATGTATGAGTTTTCATGTCCTCAACATCATTCACTTATCGCTAATTCTTAATGTTGATTTTCATCTAAGTGAATGTGATCGGGCCCGTTCCCCCTCTATGCTAAACTCAACCCAGTTTGTTCACAAATTCTTCATGTGTGTTCTAGTTGAAACTCGTTCAAAGTCTTCACTTAGTCCTTGACAGCTAAAGAATGTGCAAATGAAACTTTAAAATATTCCTTTTAAATTTTTGGTTGTTGCCGCTCAAACCATTCCACATCCCATGATGGATTGAACAATTCACCCATGATCCCCCATGATCTCCACCTCTCTGTACGTGGGTGACACATGACGTTAGAATAGTAAGGGCATGTTCTCCCAAATCTTCGGACGAGCAGTTTTTCACTGCGGCTATAAATACCCCTTCCCATCCTCAGACCTCATTTATTCCGCTCGACCTCAATCTCGCTCGACCTCACAGACCTAGCACCGCTGCTACACTCCATCGTCACTAGTGAGGAAGAGCTTCAATGCCTCGACCTCATCATTGTCATACTCGCGCCGGCCGCGGAAATCTTCACTCTGTCGTCGTCATAGCTGTTTCTCACCGCCAAGTTCCGGCACGGGAGATCTGAACTGACGAACTTCTCCATCTCCACTCCCAGTTCATCATGTTCTTCGTTAAGGGTAATTAAAATCTAATGCTACTACCCCACTTTGGTTCTTACGATTTCCACAAAATATTCAAAAGGTTTTTATTCTTCAATCTTCCCACTCCTTAAACACCTAAATGCTTCTGTTCCTTGATGTGTTTTTTTAAACTATGTTTTTCTTCAAGATTCCTCAATTGTGTGGATTTTCAAATCTATACAACTCTAGAACCTAAGTCAAGAACGCTTATTGAAATTCCTCAAGGCACCTATGGTCAAATTCCTCAAACTTTATACTTTTGAAAAATTTCTGAGAACGCATATGACCTCTCCAAATTCTTCGCACCTATACTCTGTTCACAGGTACAAAATGTCCGTTGTTGAATCACTAGGTTCTCATCCACTTAACTCATTTGCAACATTCCTCGAAGATAAGTTGCACACTTCCTCAGAAACATCCAAAGTGCAGAGTCCTCAAGTGACGAAAATGGCAGATGGGAAAAGACCTCAGAATGGAGGCAAGAGGCCAGAGACAAACACGGCGTTTGAAATCCCTGAGGATATTTATGATGAATATTGCACACCTGATGAAGCAACTCTTGGCAAAGCAAACAAGAATCAGTGCAAAGTGTGCGTCCTGAGAATTGATAGGAGATGGGCGAAGGAAAGGAGGGTATACCGCTATGTTACTCCAAAGTACATGAAGAAATTCGATGTCAACTCTCCATGTCCTAGACCTCCTTTGGTTTCTGGCCAAAAGGCTGATCCCACCAGCATCAAGCATGGTGAGGAATTTCCAAAAGAATGGGCTAAGCACCAAGCCAAATTGGCTAAAGTTGCAAAATAAGAAGTGAAGAAATTCAATGACGGTTCTCAAGCCGCTGCTGCTGAGGTTATGCCAAAGAAATCAGCTGTGAAGCCGAGTTCCGCAATAACAATGCCCTCACGGCCAAGTTCTTCAACGTCAAAGCCCACAACGCAAACTCCTCAGGCGACTTCTTCAAGGGCAGTGCCAAGTCCCTCTGTTGCCACAAAATCCTTAGCCGCTACTGCAAAGTCCTCAACACCTGTGCATCTTGCAACATGTCAACGGACTGCAGGCTTTTCCATTGCTTCTGGAGCATCAGCAAGTTCCTCAGCTACACCATAGTCCTCAACAAGTCCAACCTTATTGAAGGTCAAAACTACTTCTGGACGAGGAACGAGGTTAAGTCCTCATAAGAAGCAAGTGGCGTTCCAAGTTCTGTCTGATGACGATGAAGCTGATGATGAAGAACTTGCTGAAATCATCAGGGACATGCAAGAAAGGGCCGCTAGAGCCAAAGGCAGTTATGTGCCTCTCATGCTCGATCCAAGGAAGATCCTGGACTTTGTTGATCTATGGCATAAGGATCCCAACACTCCACTGCCTAACTTGAACCTCACTCCTGGTCAAAGTCACATGTTGAATGCCTTCATTGGTGAAGAGAAATGGAAATTTCAGCAGGCCAGACAGCTCAATAAGTCTCAGTACAAGAAAGAGCGATTTCTAAAGAACAACATTCTGAACATGTCTCCTGAAGAACTTGTAAATATGCAAAAGGAGATCAAAGGCCTCAGTGATGAATTTGACACATATCATGCAGACTGGCTAGATGCCAAAGTTGGATTTGTAAACCTTGCAAATAACCTCAAACCTAACATTGCAACACCATCGCAACAAGAAATTCCTCAGGCTGCAGCATCTACTCAGCAAACTGAAGAAACTGCAAGCATAGCTGATGAAAATCAGGCTGCTGAAGAAACTAAGAGTATCAGGGCTGCTGAAGAAATTCCAGCTCCTCAAGAACATGCTAGGGCAACCACCAATGTTGCGCCTGAAGAACAACCCAGGCCAGCTGAAGCATCTGCTATGCCTGAAGAAACTGAGAATGCCAGGGTGATTGCATCAGTCATGCCTGAAGAATCTGAACCAACTTCATCTGCTCCTGTTGCAAAATCTTCAAAGATGAAGAATATCACTCTCCCTTCTACATTAGAAGTGAAGAAAACAAAGGCTGTAGAGAAGACAGTTGTGAAGAAGAGGAAAGCATCAACCTCTACAGAGTCCTCAGCTCCCAACAATGTGAGGACTTTGACGAGCTCTTTCACTAATCCAATTGATGTTGTTCCAATCTCGATTGTTCCACCAAAGGAACTCATTCCTTTTTATAAGAAATATGTCATTCTAGATGACACTGATGAAGAGAATCCTTCTGCTGCTTCTTCAGAGCAATTGGATGAAGAAATTGAAGTGGAAGATATCCCTTCCACCCCACTGGTATCATCGCCTATGCCTTGGTTCACAGTTGAAGAGGCATGCCTTGAAAAAATTGAAGAAGATGTGGATATTGGATCAATTACCCCTCTGCTGAATGATGACTACTGGAAAAATCTTCACCCCAATTCACCATTGGCCACACCTCTACATCCAATTCCTCAGTCCCCTATGCAAACTGAAGAAATTCAAACGGGATCTGAAGGACGTCAAACTTCTCTCCTTTCCATTCTTGAAGAAATTGCAGCTGAAATAGCTAAAGAAATGGAGAATCAAACCACTGCTGAAGAACCTAAAGCTTCAATTCCTCAGACAGTAGCTCCAGAGATTATGACACAAGAGGTTGTGAGACCTTCAACTGCCGTTCTTCAGCCCAAGCAACAAAATCCTCATGAAAAAAGGCCAAAATTCAAGGCTAACAATTTCTTATTTGAGCATCATTTCTTCACTGACTCCAATCCGTATAACTCAGCAGGACTTCGACGCAAGCGGTTCTGGACTGCAAGCCAAATGAATTTTTATTCGTCACTTCTGTTTGATAAGGACAAGGTATTTGAGCACCTTCCAATTCCTCATGTTGACATGGAGTCCATCCCGTGCTTCCAACCTGTCTTGAATGTTCTTCACGAAGCTGGGCTCCTGAATTTCGATGCTAATATCTGCAATTTGAATGAAGAGCTAATTCTTCAATTCTATGCTACTCTGCACCTCACTGGAAATGTGGATGATGTTAATTCATGGGTACTTGATTGGATGACTGAGAACACTCGCTATAAAGCTCCGGCCTCTGAATTGCTTCATGTCGTTCCAGACAGTCCTCCCGCTGAAGGCACAAGGTTGATTTATGAAGAAACTGAACTTCCTCATCATCTGATGCAAGTGCTAATCAAGCCTTTGCGACCTGGCCAAGATCCAGGAACCATCTTTGTAGTGAAGGATTTGCTCTATGTGCCAAGGACAATCTACCGCATTCTGACCAAAACCCTCAGTCTGATCAAAGGGCACAACTCTGAATAAGAAGTTGTTAATATCATGAAGAATCTATTGTTTAACATTATACATGGTATTCCCATTAACTACCATGATTTCTTCATGAGAACTTTGGTGAACGTTGTACTGTCACCTTTTGATTTGAACCCCTATGCTCCTTGGATTATGAAATTCATCAAAACCAGGTCTTCAATTCACTACAAGGCAGATTGTCAGAATCACCTTAGCTTCTTTCCTCCCATTAAAGTCCTCAAAAGGACTATTTCTTCAGTTGATGAAAAAGTCAAAGTTGCAGTTATTGATAAAGGCACTCATCCATTTGATGGTTAGTTTTGCAAAGCTGCATCTTACTCCACCAATGATGACTCTGCAACTTAAGACTCTGCCGCAAAAGCCTCAGAGCCAACTCCTCAAGCCATTGCCCCATGCATGATGACTGATTGTGAGCTTCTTCTAAGTCCTCATCAGAAGGTCGATTGCAATCACAAGTGGGTCAAGCGTCAATTTGGCTCAATTCTTCAGAACATGACTGCCACGCAAAATACTATGAAGAAGAATCATTACTATGCGCATGAAATCTTCGACCGCACTTGGGCTATTTCGTCTCATCTTTACAGTGATGAAGATCTCAAGCAGAAGGGATTTCAACAGGACTTTGACTGTCTCGGCCTCATTCGAAGAAATTTAAGAAGGTTAAAGTTCCTCAGCTTGTTACAAGTTCCTATTCTTCATCGCATGAGACAGATGAAGCTGAAGATCTCAACGATAGTGCAGCATGCCCTACTTCAACGAACGACCGAAACAATGCTGGCGCTCCTCCATCGACATCATGATGATATTCTTCAGGGGCATTAGTCCTCATTTTTCATCCCTTCTAGTCATTCGATGACAACGGGGGAGAAATTTGAGTTAGTCTTCAAGCGGGTCTTATATATGGGCTGTTTTTTTGTTAAGTTACACCTCTTGCTCTTCTGAGGTGTTTTCTCTAATGAGTTGTAAACTTAAGTCCGATGGTGGTCTGATACTTTTGAACTGCTTTCCTTATGCTTATTTCCTCAAGTAACTTAATGCGAGCATACTGAATTTCGTCAGACACCATTTTCCATCATGCATTTAAAATTCTTCATATTATATGTCAAATGCGTGTATGGATTACAAGATATAGGGGGAGATCTCCATGATTTTATTCTACAATATGCATTTGCAATCCAAAGAAAAATCCTCAAATATACACATCTTCACGGGGAGTTCTTCTATATCTTGCAATCAAATTCCTCAATATTAGTATTTACACTTCATATGTTTATCCCCGTTGAAAACTTAACCTATTTGTTATCAATCACAAAAAAGGGGGAGATTGTAAGTGTATCTAGTACCCCTTAGTGATTTTGGTGTATTGAAGACTTATAGGTTAAGGAACTAATGTGTTTGTGAGTGTACACAGGTTCTATAAGTCAATGAGGAGTTTGATATTTCCAAAGAAAGTCGACCCCTACAAATGAATGTCTTCATTTGAAGATTTTGGTTTTCTTGAAGACTTTGAAAATGGGGAAATTGGTGTGACCTTGATGACTTTGATATTGATGTGAGGATTATGAAGCGTGAAGACTTTTGTTTTCGTAGTTTCGTTTTCTCTTTCTTGAGTCATAGGAAACACCGTACTGTTAAAGGGGGTCGAGGTAAAACTAAAGAAAACTTTCCAAGTGATGCTCATCTCAAAGCCTACACATACCCAATCCTTTCGAGTGAATCCATTGGAAATCTCATACAGTTCAGTCAATTTCTTCAGTGATAGAGACGAACATCTTCTATTCTCTGAGGAATTTGTTCTGAATGAGGAGTTAGGTATTCGCCAATGCGGATTGCCTACAAGTGAGGAACATGATAGCCCTAAGGAATTTGAGAGCTCAATTTTCCGACCGTTGTTGTGCTATGCGCTAGCTGTCCCAAATATCTTATCCACCTAACGGTCATATCATTGAAGTGCATTGATGTCTTATCATGTTGGGCTGCTCCCCAGCTAAAAATAGCTGCCCCCTATCAGTGTCAAAACCGGCGGATCTTGGACAGGGGGTCCCGAACTGTGCGTCTAAGGCTAATGGTAGCAGGAGGCAGGGGACACGATGTTTTACCCAGGTTCAGGCCCTCTCGATGGAGGTAATACCCTACTTCCTGCTTGATTGATCTTGATGATATGAGTATTATAAGAGTTGATCTACCACGAGATCATAGAGGCTAAACCCTAGAAGCTAGCCTATGATTATGATTGTTGTTGTCCTACGGACTAAACCCTCCGGTTTATATAGACACCGGAGGGGGCTAGGGTTACACAGAGTCGGTTACAGAGAAGGAAATCTACATATCCGAATTGCCAAGCTTGCCTTCCACGCAAAGGAGAGTCCCATCCGAACATGGGGCAAAGTCTTCAATCTTGTATCTTCATAGTCCAACAGTTCGGCCAAAGTATATAGTCCGGCTGTCCGAGGACCCCTTAATCCAGGACTCCCTCAGTAGCCCCTGAACCAGGCTTCAATGACGATGAGTCCGGCGCAGATTGTCTTCGGCATTGCAAGGCGGGTTCCTTCTTCGAATACTCCATAGAAGATTTTGAACAAGAGAATCGTGTCCGGCTCTGCAAAACAAATCCCACATACCCCCGTAGAGAGTACAATATTCCACAAATCTAATCTGCTAACAGCTTTTGTAGCATGACATCATGCCATGGTCCGGTCATTATTCGAACCATTTTTCGCAACCAGCCACTACACATACTACGAGTTGATTTTATTGGCACGTCTTGTCGAAGAAGAGACCGTGTTCCCCTTATCACGGGATTCTCATCAATACAGGTGTGGGTAACCCAACCGCGTTTTAATATGACTCCTCAATTTTAGGCAAGTCCCAAACAGTCATGCGGGGGACGCTTGATATTCATCCTCTTTATAAGGGGGCCAAGGCCTGTCCTTTTCTTCCCATGCTCGATCCTTCCCCTTTCACACCACGAGTTCCAACACCCAAGGCTCAAGCTAAGCACCTCGGATCTTCAATCATGTCCGGATCCAACCTTCAAGGCCGGTGGATGGCCTCATCTGCCACAGAGGAGGACATCAAGAAGCTTAGGGAGGCCAGGTATCTCACTGCTGAAATCCCACACAGGCTGCCTGCCCAAGGGCAGGTCATCCCCCCTCCCGAACCCAACGAGAGTGTCATATTTATTTCCCACTTCACATCTCGTCGTTTATCATCGTGTGTGAAGCCTTCCTCCGCATCACCCCCCACTTCGGCCTATGGCTCAAGACCTTCAATGTGAGGCCGAAGGTGATCGACGAGCATCACGCGGAGTGCGGAGGCGCTATAATAAGAAAAGG
Source organism: Triticum aestivum (assembly GCF_018294505.1). NCBI lineage: Eukaryota > Viridiplantae > Streptophyta > Magnoliopsida > Poales > Poaceae > Triticum > Triticum aestivum. The sequence continues at coordinate 335,178,737 of NC_057801.1, forward strand.
CACCGACGCCCTATGGACAAAGGGTTCCTTCACAGAAACTTCTGACTTATGGCAACGGGAGTGGTTTTACATCACAGCTCCCCGAGGTACAAAGCAGGCGGCCGCTCCAGCATTCCACTCGGGCCCTCCGCCGCAACTGGCGTCATGGGTCAACAAGGGGCTGGACCGGGGGCCAGTTAATGATGTGTTAACACTACAAAGCCGCATCTGAGACCTTCTTAAGAGGGATGTCAGTCTTGTCAAGATAATGCAAGTAATGCTGGTTCGTCGGGGCCTGCCCTGCCAACGTCGACCTCTCCGCATGTGGGAGTTCAACCCGGAAGGACTTCTAACCATTCAACAATTCTTCGGCATGACGCTCAAATAGATGTATGGGTCATTCTTCGGACTACGAATAAAGTGTCCGGATACCACCGAGGACGTGGGTCTCAATTGCAACCATACGGATACCCAAGTAAGTAATTCCGCTACCGAACACACCATCTTTTATGTTTATCATAACATCATTCTGAAAATTGCTCTCTCCCAGGACTGGATAAGGAAGGCGGAGAGGATTAGGTGTTCGGCCCCACTTCCCAAAGGCTCGCCGGATCCTCTATTGATCAGGATGCTTGAGCGCACACCATATCAGGTGCCATCAGGAGAAGATGAAGGGAGGAATAGAGAAGCCACAGGTGGGCCTCATACCTTACACATCCAAATCGGGGGGTAAGTGCCTCCGCGATGGAGGATAATCGGGAAGGTGAATCCAAAATCCCGTCTCCTCATGGTAAGAAAAGGGCCGCCTCTGAAGACTTGGAAACAGAGGCTTCCAAACGAGGGAAGAAGCCCTTTCTAGGGGGCCCTGTCCCAAAGGGCGTCCTTACCGCACAGCGCCCGCAAAGGGGCCAGCCCTCCACCGAGCTGTAAGTAAAAAGAATACTTTGGTTAGTATATCTTGTTTTGTCTCTCGGAATAATAAATGAGACATTTTTGTAGTAGGCTGGCTCGTAGCCCTTCTTCACAGAGTTCATCTTCAGGGGATCTTCTTCTGGAGATGATGGAGAGTGAAACGCCTCCTCCTGCCTCCCCGCCACATGGGGCGGACGACCTCGAGGTGTCGTTTCAGAGGATTTCTCCTGATCCGCCAAGGCCAGAAGTTGACACTTTGGCTGCCCAAAGTCCAGAATATCCGGCTCCCAAGGAGAGCTTCAGAAAGAGTGCGGGATTATCCAGTACACAGCCGGACACACTGATGGGTCTCCTGGAGCAAGCGGCCATTTCAGAGACACATCGTGCCTTAATGGGTATGGTGGTTGAGAGGATTTCATCCGCAAAAAGTGGGTTGAATGAAGCTTTTACGAGCCTGCTGAGAGGCTTTGAGGTATGCAAAAAGTAATATATGTATTTTTTTCGGTACCGCACATGCTAGGTGTGCTATGTATAGATAGTAGCCCCTGAGACTCTGGTTGCCATCCAAAGGTGGCAAACAGAGGATCATAATCTCTGGTAATAATCGCGCTGCTTTATGTGAGGTGGCTGAGGGTCCGGCGGCTGACCGGACTACTGATTTTGCCGAACTAAAGCGGCAACTTGACGTGGCCGATGCCGACATTGCGCTGGTTAACAAGCGGCTTGACAAGGCCCAGGGTATGTATGGTCGGCTTTATCAGCAAATGTTTAAGAGGAGCATGATGCTAGTATCTATAATATGCCGTGACTACAGATGGAGCTGCTGCCGTGAAAACCCTTTGGGCGGAGCTTGCCCGAGCCAAGGAGCAAGCTCGAATAAGTGATGCGGCCGCTCTGAAGGCGTTTGAAGAGTTAAGAGCCGAACAGGCTGCTCATCGCCAGAGCAAAGAAAAGATAGCCCAGATGGCTGCTGAGCTGAAAAATGCCGCCGACCGCCATGAGCTCTTTGAAAAGGAAAACCAAGCGAAAGCGGCTGACCTGAAGAAGGCCCTGGAGGCAGCCAATGAAACCCGCTCTGAAATGAGAGGGATAAGGGAGGAGCTTCGCGAAGCCGTAGATATCACGGGTGGGAGGCCCTATTTGTTGAGGATGAAGTTCGGAGACCCGAAGTATGCCCCTATGGATCAGTTGTGGAGCGTTTCGGACGCGTATGCGGACCTGGCAAAGAGTGCTGCAGATGCGACTGAATTTAACAAAGATCGGCAAGACCATAAGGTAGAAAGGTTATTCTGGTCGCAGTTCAGTGCCCCAACGCGTCCGCTGCCGTTGAATGAAAGGATGGCCGCATGGTTCGAGCTCAATAGGTTGTCCGGGCTTGCTATGAGATTTTTCGAGGATCATCTTTGGCCACGGGGACCAAGGTCGGACAGTTATTTTGGACTAGTGCAACAATTCCTTGGTGTCGTGTCGCTTATCGATGTTGTGAAGAGGTCAGCGTGCATAGAGGGTGCGCGGATGGCTCTTGCCCGAGTCAAAACATACTGGGCAGGGATGGAAACCACCGCTATTGCGACCCGGGGTCCGGCAGGAGGTCAGGACCCCGCCGAGCACTAAGAAGTCTTAGAAGGCGCTCGTTTAATAGAGGCTCAGTGCTCGAAGAGTGCCATGTTTGAGTGACATGTATCTCAATTGTAAGAACAATGCTATTTTGATTATAAAGGCTGTGTTTATACTTTTGCCTGAAAGTATTATAGTGCCTCCTATGCGGCCATTTATGTATGTATATAATCTGAAAGTTTGTAGTCGTCGGCTTGAGCCCCCACGCATATAATGCGGGGGTGTTCGAGAAAACGCACAGTCACACTTTATCCAATGTCTTGGTCCGTTAAGGAGGTGGTAGCGTGGCGAACCAGACAATCGGACTATATAGCTTTAACACTTTCACTTAGCCATAGGAGTTTGACGGTGGGGCTACTATAAAGCCCCTGGTACTTCCACATTCATCCGAATATGGTGCGCGTACGTACATGACTGGGAAACCGGTCCTTTGGTAATGCGGAGGAATCGCGAAGATTCTGCAGAGTCATCGAGTGGTTGACCAGTCTCGCGCTGTATCATGACAGTTAGTTTTCGGCTTTCTCTACTGAGGTGCTCATCCAGATGAACCAGGGCACAATCGCAGTAGTTCTCCTGGTGCCGCCTTAGCCGATAGAGCGGAACGTAAGGTAGCAAAACACGGGAGCCGGGCAAACCCAACATTTGACCAAAGACATGATTCGGAGCTGATGCATATAAGGCCAACTCGCGACGCCGAACACTCCCTAAGGTATTCGAACTTTACAACATATACTGGGCTGAATAACGCCCTCGATAATAAGCCCTGAGTTTCCAGGTATGAGCATTAGTCTGGTGTGACAAAAATGCCAACAACGCCAATATCCCCCCCGGTTGTGTTAAGTGTCCGGAGGGGAAGAAGCAACAAGAGAAATTAAAAAAGGTTTACGCAGGGTCTTAATCTAAAGAGAAACCTTTGAACGGGGCCCTGCTGCACATCTGCGCCTTTATCTCCGTTGTGCCGTATCCTGGAAGGGTGTAGCACGATGATCATCTGTGAAAAGGAAGAAACCCAGGTAAAATACTTCGTGCGAGTAGTTGGTTAATCCGAATGAACCATGAAAATGCAATATGTTATTATATTAATAGGGTTGAGCCGAACTATGGGCTTCTTTTTTACGAGCAGCCCCTAGCACCACTTATGGGGGTATCCCCAGCTCAGGTTTATCTGGGCTGTTACATCTGCTGGAGAGCCGGACTCATCTAACCGTGTCCGTGGTCTTGACGACCGACCGCTTATTTTGGTTGGAGCGGCCGCTCAGTATTCGGCTGCTAGAGCCGCCACATGTTCTTCCGCACGTAAGGAACGCTCTGTATTTCCACTAACTGTGATGACGCCACGTGGACCGGGCATCTTAAGTTTAAGATAGGCATAGTGTGGTACTGCATTAAAACGAGCGAAGGCCATTCTTTCGAGTAGTGCGTAAAAGCCTCTTCGGAATGGAGCGATGTCAAAGATTAGTTCTTCACTTCTGAAATTGTCGGGAGAACTGAATACAACCTCTAGTACTACAGAGCCCGTGCAACGGGCCTCGACGCCTGGTATCACTCCTTTAAAGGTAGTGTTGCTTTGGCTGATTCTTGACGGGCCTATCCCCATTTTGCGGACAGTGTCCTGATATATCAGGTTAAGACTACTGTCACCATCCATAAGGACTCGAGTGAGATGGTATCCATTAATTATTGGGTCGAGCACTAAGGCAGTTGATCCTCCATGCCGGATACTAGTCGGATGATCCCTGCGATCAAAAGTGATCGGGCAAGCCAACCAGGGATTGAATTTGGGGGCGACGGGATCCACAGCGTATACGTCTCGGAGTGCGCGTTTGCGCCTTCTTTTTGGAATGTGAGTTGCGTAAATCATATTCACTGTTTTGACTTCTGGTGGGAATTTTTTCTGTCCCCCAGTGTTCAGCTGGCGAGGCTCATCCTCGTCTTTGCTTTGCGTCTCCCTCCCTTTGTGTTCGGCATTTAGCTTGCCGGCCTGCTTGAAAACCCAGCACTCACTATGGGTGTGATTTGCAGGTTTTTCGGGGGTGCCATGAATCTGACATAACTTGTCTAGAATCTTAATCAGGCTGGACGGTCCATCTCTACTGCCTTTAAATGGCTTCTTCCGTTGACCGGGTCGAGAGCCCCTGAATCCGGCGTTGACTGTCGTGTTATCTGGGCTGTTTTCATTGTTTCGACGCTTGTTTTTATTGCGTCACGGATTTCCGTTGCCATCTCTGACTTCGGATGTTCCTGGGTCACTGGTGCCGCTATGGGCTAGCCAACTATCCTCGCCCGCGCAAAAGCGGGTCATGAGGCTTGTTAAGGCTGCCATTGTCCTCGGCTTTTCCTGGCCGAGGTGTCTGGCGAGCCATTCATCTCAGACACTGTGCTTGAAGGCCGCTAAGGCTTCGGCATCTGGGCAGTCGACGATTTGATTCTTCTTGGTAAGAAATTTGTTCCAAAGTTTTTGGGCTGACTCTCCGGGCTGTTGAATTATGTGACTTAAGTCGTCTGCATCTGGAGGTCGGACATATGTCCCTTGAAAATTGGCCCTAAAAGCATCCTCAAGTTCGTCCCAACTTCCAATTGAGTTTTCAGGGAGGCTTTTCAACCAGTGCCGAGCTGGTCCTTTCAACTTGAGGGGTAGGTATTTAATGGCGTGGAGATCATCTCTGCGGGCCATGTGGATGTGAAGGATAAAGTCCTCAATCCAGACCCCAGGGTCTGTCGTTCGGTCGTATGCCTCTATATTCACGGGTTTAAATCCTTCCAGAAATTCATGGTCCAGCACCTCATCGGTAAAGCACAGGGGGTGTGCGGCACCCCTGTATTTGGACATGTCATGGCATGCTGTCAACGGTTGTTGATTCCAAGCTGGTACTCAATCGAGACGATCATTTTGGTAGCTCTGATCCTGTGCTGGAGCGCGCTTCCTAGATCCATAGATGGACCTGGCCATACTGGATTTTTTGTCCAGGAGCTCACGTAAATCGTTTGCTGATTTGTGTGCGGCATCATTGGCCATCCTGTTGCGGCCACGGGGTGGTCGGTCCAGCTGATCGGCTGTTTTCGGCTGAATGGGCTCTATGGCCTCCTCGTCGAATTCGGGCAGCAGCTTGCGCTTTGGATAGCTCTTTGTGTGGCGATCGCCGTCGTATTTCTCTTCAGTGTCCAGCACTTTGTTCCATCTGTGGTTGAGCATGTCCTGCGTGGCCTTAAGCCTTTGCTTCTGCTTCTTTAGGCTCCTCGCGGTGGCAATAAGACTTCTGTGGAGGTTCTCTTGTTCCAAGTGTTTTTTTTGGATGATGAGTGCATCATCGTCCGGACTGTTCTCCTCTCCAGAGACAGGTTGATGAACTTTATCCTCGGGATCGGCGTCATCTGACGTCGGCTCCGGACTATGTTCGTCCCATGGCTCATCCTGCTCCATCGCTGGGTCCATGGGGTCGTCGTTTCCTTTGGAGTCGACCGGGGTATTATTCTTTCTTGCGCTGTTGTTGCTCTTTTTGCTGTGGCAGGATTTAGGGCAGCGCCTACGGCGTCGCTTTGGTGGCTTATCGAGGGTATTATCCTTCGTTGCATCAATATCATCGCCTTCTTATGGTGCGCCCACCATATATATATCATATGATGAGGTAGCAGTCCAACGACCAGTGGGCGGTGGTTCCTGTTCTTCTCCTGCGTCGTCGTAAATGCCGGCGACATCTTCGGAGTTGAAATCGAGCATGTCGGTTAAGTTGTCGACAATAGCTATTAAGTGGGTGGTGGGTGGGGAATGAATTTCTCCGTCGTCTGCTTCCCACTCGAGCCGGACATAGTTCGGCCAAGAATCTCTCGATAAGGAAAGAGATCTTAATGAATTTAGCACATCACCCAAGGGCGGGTGCTGAAAAATATCCGCGGCGGTGAACTCCATGACCGGTGCCAAATCAGATTCGGTAGGCACGGACGTACGCGGTTCGGATCCTGTAACCGGAGACGAGTCCAAGGGTCCGATGATACCACCCTCACAGGAGGTGGGATCAGCGTTTGGCTCCAACGTCGATGAGTGTGCGGCCTCCGTGGCGGGGTCCATCCACTCGTCCTCGGAAGGCGCGATCTGCTCCGGATTGATTCTCGGGGCTGCCGCAGGTGCGATCTCCCAAATACTGTCCTATGGAAGATCTAAGTCATGCTCGTCATGACTGTTCGGCGTACCTGACATGGGCTCGAATCCGTCAAAGATCAAGTCTCCGCGGATGTCGACAGTATAGTTCAAGCTCCCAAACCTGACCTGATGGCCAGGGGTGTAGCTATCGATCTACTCCAGGTGGCCAAGCGAGTCGGCCCATAGTACGAAGCCCCCGAATACGAAGATCTGTCCGGGAAGGAAAACTTCCCCCTGGACCACGTCGTTGAAGATGATTGAAGGAGCCATCTAGCCGTATCGCGACGGCACTGTGGAACTCTCAATGAAAGCACCAATGTCGGTGTCAAAACCGGCGGATCTCGGGTAGGGGGTCCTGAACAGTGCGTCTAAGGCTAATGGTAACAGGAGGGAGGGGACATGATGTTTTACCCAGGTTCGGGCCCCCCTCGATGGAGGTAATACCCTACTTCCTTCTTGATTGATCTTGATGATATGAGTATTACAAGAGTTGATCTACCACGAGATCGTAGAGGCCAAACCCTAGAAACTAGCCCATGATTATGATTGTTGTTGTCCTACGGACTAAACCCTCTGGTTTATATAGACACCGGAGGGGGCTAGGGTTACACAGATTCGGTTACAGAGAAGGAAATCTACATATCCGAATTGCCAAGCTTGCCTTCCACGCAAAGGAGAGTCCCATCCGGACACGGGGCGAAGTCTTCAATCTTGTATCTTCATAGTCTAACAGTCCGGCCAAAGTATATAGTTCGGCTGTCTGAGGACCCCTTAATCCAGGACTCCCTCACCCCCTACAACCACTAGTTGGTTGGCTGCTCCGAGAGAAACTGACACTTGTCATTGAGAGCATCCCATCCTCCGAGGACTTTGAGCGAAAATAATCAAGTGAGGAAAAACCTAAAACCCCAATAGCTAAAACCCAAAGTGATTCAGCATCACTGAAGAGATTGTTCATGTTTGGAACTGATGCTTGTTACCTTTGAAGAATGTGCATCTTCCAGATGGTTCGACGTCATGGTCTAGAGCATCCAAGAGGAATTGTGGATCACCAAGTGACCAAGTCTGCGAAGGTTTGGAAGTCACCTTGAAGACTTACCATGAGTGATTGGGCGAGGTCTGTGTGACCTTAGCTCAAGGAGGATACGGTGAGGACTGTGTGTCCTCAGGTTTAAATACCTAGCCGCTCCAACCAGACGTACAAGTGTCACAGCAGTTGGAACTGGTCTACCAAATTATTGTCTTCACCGATCTATTGGTTCTATTTCCTCAACCCTTCCATTTCCTCATTCATGTGTTGATGAACTTGAGTGTTACTGTTTGAAGACTTTGACTGAAGACTTTCTGAATTTCCTCAATCCTATTTCTTCAGTCGTCTTATCTTTTGCATGCTTATCCTGTTTACACACTACCTGTGCTCTATGCTTTTTTCATATCATCATGATGAATGTGTTACTGCCATGTTATGCTTGCACCTGAGTACTTATTCTGCTGCTAGTAGTTCGTCACTTAGAAAATTCTTCAAGTTGTATTTCCTTAGTGGAGAATTTGTAAAAGTCGCCTATTCACCCCCGTCTAGTCAATATAACGGACTTTCAGCTGAGAGACGCCCTTGATGGTGAGATGCTTGACCACCAGGGCCTCTGTGGCCCTGAGGCCAGCGATTAGGCCCTCGTATTCCATGATATTGTTGGAGACCTTCTCACCATGCTGAAGTAGAGCTGCACGGCGTAGCATAGTTTGTCCTGAGTTGGTGAGATGAGTATGGTTCCAGCCCTCGCGCCCTACCACGCAAACACGTCATCGAAGTATATGACCCAGCACTACAAAAAAAAGACACATCCGTGACATTTTGGGCCAAAGAATTTTTTTCTGTCATACTTATGACACTTCTATGATGATAATTATGAAAAAACCCAGTATCATCATAGATGTGGTGGGCTCCTACTTCTATGATAAGAAGTCGTGACAGAAAATGGGCTTTTCATCCTGGGCGGGCCTAATACGCACCTACATGACATTCTTTAGGCCGTCCATGACGGAAAAATCATGGTAGAAGTGACGAAGAGGAAATTTCAGAGAGTTCCCGGTTACGGTGGGTGGTCGGGGCCGAGCGATGCATGGAGGTTTGCATGTTTCTCTCATACACATATGTGCGTGTGTGTGAGGCATTGCGCTCTAACTGAACTCGAGCGAGGCATTCGCCTACTGAACCTGAGCGATTGCACTAGCTGCGTTATGGAACCCGATCGAGCGATTCCTTCACCACTGCTGCTAACTAAAGCCGATCGAACCTGCTACCTCTTGATGAATAGTGAGTATTGTTGGGGGGTTGGATGAACAGTTCCCGGTGGGGGTTGGATGAACAGGACCCCGTGGGGGTGACCGTTGCCGCTGGATGAATAGGACCCTGATCGAGCCAGTTGGGGGTGGATGAACAGGACCCCGTGGAGGGCTGGTTGAACGGTAGCCTGTGGAGGGCTGGATGAACATTAGCTCATGGAGGGGTGGTTTAATAGTAGCCGGTGGAGGCTGGATGAACAGGATCCCGTGGATGAACAGTAGCTGGTGGAGGCAGGAGGGAGACGCCATGGATGAACAGTCATAAGTGGAGGCTGGAGGAGGTCGACGGTGGATGAACAGTAGCCCCGTGGGGGCTAGAGCGAGGCAGTAGACGCTGGATGAACAGTAGCCCATGCAGTCCCATCTTGCTGTAAGCCACACCCCTCCCGATGAACAGGACCCCCGTTTCAACCGTAGGAGGTCGAAGAGAAGTCCGTTTCCTCTGTTTTGCGGTACGCCCACCCCTACCGATCAACAGCATCCCGTTTCGACCATAGGAGCTCGAACACAAGTCTGTTTGCTCCGTATTGCGGTAGCCAGACCCTTCCCGATGAACAGGACCCCGTTTCGACCGTACGCGGTCGGACACTGATACGTCTGCGTTGTATCTATAATTTTTGATTGTTCCATGCCAATATTCTTCAACTTTCATATACTTTTGGTAACTTTTTATATTATTTTTGGGATTAACATATTGATCCAGTGCCCAGTGCCAGTTCCTATCTGTTGCATGTTTTATGTTTCGCAGAAAGCCCATATCAAACGGGATAAAAACGACGGAGAATTATTTTGGAATATTTGTGATTTTTGGAAGTAAAATCAACGCGAGACGGTGGGCCGAGGGGGGCAGGAGATAGGGGGCGCGCCCCAAGGAGGCAAGCGTGCCCTGGACTCTCCTGGGGCCCCCATAAGGTGGTTGACGCTGTTCTTTTGCCGCAAGAAAGCTAATTTTATGAGAAAGATCTGGGCGAAAGACTCACCCCAATCGGAGTTACGGATCTCTGGATATAAAAGAAACAGTGAAGGGGCAGAATCTCAGAACACAGAAACAGAGAGATAGATCCAATCTCGGAGGGGCTCTCGCCCCTCCCACTCCATGGGTGCCAAGGACCAGAGGGGAAACCCTTCTCCCATCTAGGGAGATGGTCAAGGAAGAAGAATAAGAAGGGGGTCTCTCTCCCCCTTGCTTCCGGTGGCACCGGAACGCCGCTGGGGGCCATCATCATCACCGCGATCTTCACCAACACCTCCGCCATCTTCACCGACATCTCCATCACCTTCCCCCCCTCTATCTACAGCGGTCCACTCTCCCGCAACCCGCTGTACCCTCTACTTGAACATGGTGCTTTATGCTTCATATTATTATCCAATGATGTGTTGCCATCCTATGATGTTTGAGTAGATTTTCGTTGTCCTATTGGTGGTTGATGAATTGCTATGATTGATTTAATTTGCTTGTGGTTACGTTACTATCCTTTGGTGCCCATCATATGAGCGCGCGCGTGGATCACACCATAGGGTTAGTTTTATGTTGATAGGACTATGTATTGGAGGGCATGAGCGACAGAAGCTTCAACCTAGCATAGAAATTGATGCATACAGGATTGAAGGGGGACCAATATATCTTAATGCTATGGTTGGGTTTTACCTTAATGAATGTTAGTAGTTGCGGATGCTTGCTAATAGTTCCAATCATAAGTGCATAGAATTCCAAGTCAGGGATGACATGCTAGCAGTGGCCTCTCCCACATAAAACTTGCTATCAGTCTAGTAAAGTAGTCAATTGCTTAGGGACAATTTCGCAACTCCTACCACCACTTTTCCATACTCGCTATATTTACTTTATTGTTTATTTATCTAAACAGACCCTATTTTCTATTTACGTGTTCTTTACTTTCTTGCAAAACTATCCAACAACACCTACAAAGTACTTCTAGTTTCATACTTGTTCTAGGTAAAGCGAACGTCAATTGTGCGTAGAGTTGTATCGGTGGTCGATAGAACTTGATGGAATAGTTATTCTACCTTTAGCTCCTCGTTGGGTTCGACACTCTTACTTATCAAAAACTGTTGCGATCCCCTACACTTGTGGGTTATCAAGACCTTTTTCTGGCGCCGTTGCCGGGGAGTCATAGCGTGGGGTGAATATTCTCGTGTGTGCTTGTTTGCTTTATCACTAAGTAATTTTTATTTGCTGTTCTTAGTTGTTTTCTATCTTTAGTTGTGGGTAGGAAACGCAAAATACCAAAAAAATTAGTTGTACCTACTACACCAATGGTTGAAGAACCACTCAAAATCTATCACACTCCTGAAGCTTTTTACTTGGATCATCTTCGATCCCTTTGTGCTCGTGCTGAAACACCAACTAGCTTAGTTGAGGGCAAATCTTTAGATGAGCATGCTTGTTATGTACGACACCGTATATCTAAAAAGGGAAACTTTTATTGGATCAAATTCATTGTTTTCAATGCTATGCTTGGAATTTATGTGAAATATATGATATTACTTGTTGTTCTGAATACCCTAAGAAACACCTTCCCTACCAATGTGAGTTTATTGATAATGGGATCGTATCTTCGTATGCTAAGGGTGTTTATAATTACTATGATGTTCAACAAATTGAAGAATTTGTTGCTTTTAAGCGTGCTTATGAAATTGCTTCTTTGATTGAAAAGTATGATGCTACTCTTTACAAATCTGAAAAATTTGCCATACTTGAATATTGTTATGATAATTATGCTTCTAATGCCTATGTTAAACTATATATTGAGAAATTATCCGCTATCCAAGAAGAGACTAATATTTTGCAGGAAGATATGGTAGAAGAAATTAATGAAACTGTGAGCTCATTGGATGAAAAAGATGATGAGGAGAGCGAAGAACAATAGGTGGAAGAACGGATTGATCACCTGTGCCCACCTTCTAATGAGAGTAACTCTTCAACTCATACATTGTTTAATTCCCCTTCGTGCTTACTGAAGGATGATTGCTATGATGATTGTTATGATCCCGTTGATTCTCTTGAAATATCCCTTTTTGATGATGCTTGCTATGCTTGTGGACAAGATGCCAATATGAATTATATTTATGGAGATGAACTTGCTATAGTTCCTTATGTTAAACATGAAATTGTTGCCATTGCACCCACACATGATAGTCCTATTATCTTTTTGAATTCTCCCGACTACACTATATCGAAGAAGTTTGCACTTACTAAGGATTATATTGATGGGTTGCATTTTACTACTATACCTGATAATTTTGATAGATATAATATGCAAGTGCTTGCTGCTCCTACTTGCAATTATTATGAGAGAGGAACTATATCTCCACCTCTCTATGTTTCCAACATGATAGAATTGCAAGAAACTGCTTATACTATGCATTGGCCTTTACTTGGTGTGAATGAATTGTTCTTTTATGACATGCCGATGCATAGGAAGAGAGTTAGACTTCGTTGTTGCATGATTTATGTTACTTTGTGCTCACTACTAAATCACAAATCATTGTTAATTAAAATTGGCATTGATATACCTTGGGATCCGGGTGGATTCATTACTTGAGCAGTATATGCCTAGCTTAATGGCTTTAAAGAAAGCGCTGCCAGGGAGACAACCCGGAAGTTTTAGAGAGTCATTTATTTCTGTTGAGTGCTTTCATATAGTTTAAAAACAAAAAAATAAAGAGGGGAACCTAAAAACTTTTCAAAAAGGAAAGTGAAAGTGAGAAAGACAAGCATTGTTGAAGTGGGAGCTAGCCTTGAACTTTGTTCATGCTCACGGAAACTTTGTGAATCTTGATTACAGAAACTTTTCATCAAAAAGAATTATCCCCTTGTATAATTCCATTTTATTATAAAAATAATGTGCCAAGGTTTGCCTTTAGGATGTTTACAATGCTTGTTGGTTTGTACGGTGCAGGTTAGAAACTTTGGCTGTAGTGCGTGATTTTACATTTTTAACTGGAAAGTCAAACGGTTCTGATTCCTTTTGCACTTTCTTGATGTACAACGTTTTTATGTTTCCTAATTTTGGTAGAATTTTTGGAGTACTATAAGTATGGTTAATGTTTAGATTGCTATAGACTGTTCTGTTTTCGACAGATTCTGTTTTTGATGCATAGTTTGCTTGTTTTGATGAATCTATCAATTTATATCAGTGGATTAAGCCATGTAAAATCTATATTACAGTAGACACAATGCAAAAACAAAATATGAATTGGTTTCAACAGTACTTAGAGTAGTGATTTGCTTTATTATACTAACGGATCTTACCGAGTTTTCTGTTGAAGTTTTGTGTGGATGAAGTGTCTAATCGAGGATGTCTCGATATGAGGAAAAGGAAGAGAGGCAAGAGCTCAAGCTTGGGGATGCCTGAGGCACCCCAAGTAAATATTCAAGGAGACTCAAGCGTCTATGCTTGGGGTTGCCCCGGAAGGCATCCCCTATTTCTTCAACAAGTATCGGTATGTTTTCGTATTCGTTTCGTTTATGCGATATGTGCAAGTCTTGGAGCGTCTTTTCCATTTAGTTTTCACTTTTATTTTATGCACCATGCTGGTATGAGATAGTCCTTGGTTGATTTATAGAATTCTCATTGCACTTCACTTAAATCTTTTGAGTATGGCTTTATAGAATGCTTCATGTGCTTCACTTATATCATTTGAAGTTTGGATTGCCTGTTTCTCTTCACATAGAAAACTGCCATTTGTAGAATGCTCTTTTGCTTCACTTATATTTGTTAGAGCGTGGGCTTATCTTTTGTAGAAAGAATTAAACTCTCTTGCTTCACTTATATCTAGAGAGATGACAGGAATTGTTAATTCACATGGTTAGTCATAAAATCCTACATAAAACTTGTAGATTACTGAATATGATATGTTTGATTCCTTGCAATAGTTTTGCAATATAAAGGTGGTGATATTAGAGTCGTGCTAGTTGAGTAATTGTGAAATTGAGAAATACTTGTGTTGAGGTTTGCAAGTCCCGTAGCATGCACGTATGGTGAACTGTTATGTAACGAAGTTGGAGCATGAGGTGTTCTTTGATTGCTTTCCTTATGAGTGGAGGTCGGGATCGCGCGATGGTTAACTCCTACCAACCCTTCCCCTAGGAGCATGCGTAGTAGTACTTTGCTTTGAGGGCAAGTAGACTTTTGCAATAAGTATATGAGTTCTTTATGACTAATGAGTCCATGGGCATACACACACTCACCCTTCCACTTTGCTAGCCTCTATTGTGCCGCGCAACTTTCGCCGATATCATGCACCCATTATTTACCTTCCTCAAAACAGCCACCATACCTACCTATTATGGCATTTCCATAGCCATTCCGAGATATATTGCCATGCAACTTTCCACTGTTCTGTCTATATGACACGCATCATCATTGTCATATTGCTCTTTGCATGATCATGTAGTTGACATCATATTTGTGGCAAAGCCACCTTCATCATTTTCATACATGTCGCTCTTGATTCATTGCATATCCCGGTACACCGCCGGAGGCATTCATATAGAGTCATATCTTGTTCTAGTTTTGAGTTATAATTCTTTAGTTGTAAGTAAATAAAAGTGTGATGATCTTCATTATTAGAGCATTGTCCCAGTGAGGAAAGGATGATGGAGACTATGATACCCCCACAAGTCGGGATGAGACTTTGGACTTTATAAAAAAAGAGAAAGGCCAAAAAAAATAGAAAGGCCAAAGAAAAAAAAGAAAGGAAAAAGATAAAGAAAAAAAGAAAAGAAAAAAATATGAGAGAAAAAGAGAGAAGGGACAATGCTAATATCCTTTTTACCACACTTGTGCTTCAAAGTAGCGACATGATCTTCATGATAGAGAGTCTCCTATTTTGTCACTTTCATATACTGAGTGGAAGTTTTCCATTATAGAACTTGGCTTGTATATTCCAATGATGGGCTTCCTCAAAATTCCCTAGGTCTTCGTGAGCAAGCGAGTTGGATGCACACCCACTTAGTTTCTTTTATTGAGCTTTGATACATTTATAGCTCTAGTACATCTGTTGCATGGCAATCCCTACTCACTCACATTGATATCTATTGATGGGCATCTCCATAGCCCGTTGATATGCCTAGTTGATGTGAGACTATCTTCTCCCTTTTTGTCCTCACAACCACCACCATATACCACCATAGTGCTATGTCCATGGCTTGCGCTCATGTATTGCGTAAGAGTTGAAAAAGCTGAAGCGCGTTAAAAAGTATGAACCAATTGCTAGGCTGAAACCGGGGTTGTGCATGATGGGAGTATTTTGTGTAATGAAGATGGAGCATAGCCAAACTATATGATTTTGTAGGGATGAGCTTTCTTTGGCTATGTTATTTCGATAGGACATAATTGCTTGGTTGGTATGCTTGAAGTGTTATTGTTTTTATGTCAAATGATAGACTATTGCCTTCAATCACTCTTGTCTTAATATTCATGCCATGATTAGACACATGATCAAGATTATGCTAGGTAGCATTCCACATCAAAATTTATCTTTTTTATCATTTACCTACTCGAGGATGCGCAGGAATTAAGCTTGGGGATGCTGATACGTCTCCGTCGTATCTATAATTTTTTATTGTTCCATGCCAATATTATTCAACTTTCATATACTTTTGGTAACTTTTTATATTATTTTTGGGACTAACATATTGATCCAGTGCCCAGTGTCAGTTCCTATCTGTTGCATGTTTTATGTTTCGCAGAAACCCCATATCAAGCGGAGTCCAAACGGGATAAAAATGGACGAAGAATTATTTTGGAATATTTGTGATTTTTGGGAAGTAAAATCAACGCGAGACGGTGCACGAGGGGGGCAAGAGATAGGGGGGCGCGCCCATGATTCTCCTGGGCCCCCCGTAAGGCAGTTGATGCTCTTCTTTTTCTGCAAGAAATCTAATTTTATGAGAAAGATCTGGGCGAAAGATTCACCCCAATCGGAGTTACGGATCTCTGGATATAAAAGAAACGGTGAAGGGACAGAATCTTACAACGCAGAAACAGAGAGATAGATCCAATCTTGGAGGGGCTCTCTCCCCTCCCACACCATGGGAGCCAAGGACAAGAGGGGAAACTCTTCTCCCATCTAGGGAGAAGGTCAAGGAAGAAGAAGAAGAAGGGGGGCTCTCTCCCCCTTGCTTCCGATGGCGTCGGAACGCCGCCGGGGGCCATCTGTCAGGACCCCGACTCAATGTCACATCGATCTAGCCTGTAACACCTCATATCACTTTGCGGCCTCACGCACGGTATTCCCACGGGTGTCGCCTTACCTTTGCCCGGGACCTTTTGCGCCTTTTGGCTCATGTATATGATGATGTCGCTAGCATCCATATGATAAGGAGCCCGGGCTGACATGACTAGTCGTAAACCCAAAGTGGCACAGACTTACAGGGACGGGCATCCATGACCCAGCATCGAACGTGTCGGTCATCAGCAAGTGGGTCCGGGCTGTAGCACTGGGCTAGCAGGACTCCGGTAAACCGGGCTGTAGCGGGCTAACAGGGCTCCGGTACTCAATGCGTGACATTTCCCTGAAGGGACAGACACAGGAACGAAGAGAGGCTACTAAAGGTAAACAACTAGATAGTCAGATCCCACACATACCAAGCATTTCAATCATACACACAATATGCTCGATATGTGCAAATACAACAAGGCATCACAACATGACTCTACAACACAAGTACTTTATTTAAAAGGCTCAGAGAGCCATACATAACATACATACAAGTACGGGTCACACGACCCACATTCAAGTCATACAGTCATACAAACTAGCAGCGGAAGTAACTTGTCTGAGTACAGACAACTAGTAAAATAAAAGAGGCTTGGAGAGTCTAGCTATACTATGTGGACCTTCACAAGCTCAGGATTACCACCTGGGCCTTAGCCTACTCGTCGATGTCAACGTCTACGAAGAACCCATCAGAAGGGGTTGCAGCGTCTTCTGTAAAATGTAAATTATAGCAACATGAGTACAAAGGTACCCAGCAAGACTTACGTCAGATCCTACATACATGCACATTATCAAGAAGGGTTGGTGGAGTTATTGCAGCAAGCCAGCTTTGACTCTTGGCTAAGCTATCCTACGAGACTCCAACTTGAAATGGTTTTGCGTACACGAGTCCACTACTCACCACTTCAATACACCACCGAGGATCCACCTCCGTCTTCCTACGGAGGGCCATCCTCGGCACTCACGCTTATCTTGAAGCTTTTAGTAGTTTCCAGTTTACTTGTCTATGAACTATATAGGCAACCAAGTAGTCCTTCACCGCGGACGCGGCTATTCGAATAGATTAGGTTAACCCTGCAGGGGTGTACTTCTTCATACACGCTCTCACCACTTACCGCCGTTTACACGACATGTACTCGGCAACCTTCAAGCGGAAGCCCAACGTGGGTGTCGGCCATGACCTACCTAATCACCTAAGTCTCCAATCCAGGTTTATCGCCTATCCAGGTTCCATCCGTAGGGAGTCCGGCCGAGGTTTCCCATACGGCCCCGAACGATGTGTACAGGGTTTCCGAGATACCTAATGGGTATCCGGTACACCGTGCCACGTACCTACCGCATCACAGCCCACCCCTACGGTCAGCGCTGTCCACGGCCTCCAGTAGGCTACAAACACCAGAAACTACTTGCAACTCCTGGACAGAGAACTAGGGTGAATAAGAAGCCGAGAGGGTCCATTGGTTTCGGGCCCAATGCATGGTAGTAGCTGATTCTTAAATCACACATACAGATCTCAGTGCTTAAGGTCGGCTTCAATGAAACAACCCACCATGTACTCCTACATGGCCTCTCATCGATACCTTTACCAAATCGTGTTCACCACATCACTCTCAATACCGGCATGATCATTTCACTCTAGCCCGTCACCCAGATGAACCAGACCTGACACGACTCTAAGCATAGCAGGCATAGCAAGGTAGGAACAACACATACATATGGCTCAATCAACTCCTACACATGCTAGTGGGTTTCATCTAGTTACTGTGGCAATGACAGGTCATGCAGAGGAAATGGGTTCAACTACCGTAGCACACAGCAGTTTGAAACGCGTTGTCTTAATGCAGTAAAAGAGAGCAAGAGCGAGAACATGGGATTGTATCGATATGATCAACTGGTTGGTTGCTTGCCTGATGGATCGATGCACGGATACGGTTCTTCGCTGGGGTAATCACGGTACTCCTCGGAGGCAGAACCTGCCGCAAAGAACACCGATACACAACTATCACCAAACAATGTGCGACAATATGATGCATGCATGAAGCATGGCAATGTGAGTGTGTTGGGCTAATGCAACTAAAACCAGATGGGTTTGAATCAATTTGAACCAAAGATTCAAATTTCAAACTCATAAATGGCCCTTTAAAGTGTTTTATCTTGTTCTGCACTAAACCTCAAGTTAGTTTGTTTAAACATGCATGAAACTAGTACAGATGGATAGATTGGATTTTTCTGATCATTTTTCATATATAATTTGTTTGATTTGGAGCTACGGTTGAATTTATATGAATTTTTGAAGTTTGGGTTATTTTCTGGAATTTATAAATCATTTTAGATTTATTTTAATTCCAGAAAAGGTTTACTGCGTCAGCATGAGGTCATGCTGACCTCAGCAAGTCAACAGACCTGGTCCAGGTCAAACCTGACGCGTGGGTCCAGGGTGTCAGTGGCTAATTAACTAATTTAATTTAGTTTAAACTAATCTGGATAATTAGCAGAAGGGGGCCCCACCTGTCATTGACTCAACAGAGTCAACCAGGGCCCACCCGTGGTCAAAGTCAACACGGCTGCACCAGCGTTTAGGCGCCGGCGAGCCCGACGCGGCGGCGGAAGTGGTTTTGGCCGTTACGGCCACCAAATGGGTCGCGGAGGGCATCGGGGTGGAGCTGAGGACGAGCCGCGGCTCTTGGTGGAGTCAGTTGGGGTCGGGGTGGCCGGAGTTGGCGCCGACGACGACCTAGGCGGCCACCGGAGTTCGGTTGGGGACGAACTCGAGGCTAGGGTGTGCGGTGAGGTGCGGGGAGTGCACGGTTGGACCCAATGCAACGTGGTGAGTGCGTTGGACACCGTGAGGTGGCCGGAGGATGGTCGGGAGCACGTCGGCGACGAGATCCACGGCGGTGCATGCGGGTGATCTTCGTGCGGTGGCTACACGGCTCGGGGGCGAGAGAGGAAGAGTAGGAGGGGTAGCTAGGCTCACATAGCACCCGTAGAGGCCACCGGCGGGGTCGGGGACGAGCTGATGCGGCGACGGCGTTGAAGGGGATCTCCGGCGACAGCGGACTCGGGCGAGGTCGGTGCGGTGGACTCGGGCCTTGCGAGCACACGGGGCTCGGGTAGCTCGACGAAGTGGATGGCGGCGGAGCTCCTGGACACGACGAGACGATGCACGGGCGGCGGGGAGCGCGGCTACGGCGATGGAGCGGCGGCGGTGGCGTC